>NC_056737.1:242533779-242678779 GCF_019279795.1 Protopterus annectens
TTTTCATGATTATCTGAACCTGGACTCTCTCAAAAGACAAATTACTTATCTCTTGCTATTTTCAATGTCTGAGCAGGTTTCCAGCCAGGACATTAAAAGCTGTCACCATGGATAATGTTTACAAATTTAACAAAATTATTTCACTTTTAATATTAAAACCGTCATCAATGCACACAGTTTACAGTGAAGTAATATATGCAAGTAATACATGACAGGGTGGGCCATATCAGACAACACAGGACTACCCAGGTACGCTGTTCAGTACTAGGCTTTTCTGCCCTTGGAAGGTCTAAAACTCCCTAGTAGTGCCCATCTAGAGATTACTACTGCATCTACAAAAAAGACCTTACTGTGCTCTGCACTACTGGACTTTCTTTAAATTTACTTGTTTTGCTATGCAGTATTGGGCATATTTTTTTTTATTTAGTGGTCTTACAACACACATTAGAATGCAGCTGTTTTAACCATTCAGAAGCCAGCGAGTAAAATATGAATTCCTAAAACATTAAGCTTTTAATCACCAATCAATAACTGACAGCCTTTCTGTATTTTTTTAATATGCCACTCATTTGGGAAGGGACCATAAAAGGCTATTTACTTACAGTAGACTCCCTCTTATCTGGTGTAGATGGGACTGGACCTTTGGCTGGATAAACAAATGGCTGGTTCATAGGTTCATACTAGGCTATCTGCCCTAGGGCATTTATAAGCCTAGCCAGAGTGTGTTTGGCTTTCTCCACCCGTTTTAAATTAATTTTGCTATGCCCTTTTTCGAGGTTAGTATACTGTGCCTCTGTCTAACAGTGACACAGAAGTGATACCAGGGGTAAACCTACGATCTCCCACCCACTCATCAAGATTCCTCTTGAAGAGAGTCAATGAGGGACTCTGCTTAACCTGGACTGGGATTTTATTCCAGAGTGAAGGGAGCCTCTGGGTTATGAATCTGTCCCTCCAGCATGTCCTATTTATTTCAGTGCTGAGGTTCAAGTCTCTCAAACGTGTAGCTCGATGGGATTTGAATTTTCTGAGGTGCAGCATGTCCATTAATTCCGGGTTGGACATGGCTTTATACGTCAAGCACAGATCGCCTCTGAGCAGGCGGTATGCCACTGAGTAGAGCTGGAGTTTCTTTAACCTGGCAGCATATGGCATCTGTTTGAGCCCTTTGATCCTCTTGGTGAGGTACTTTTGGGGTCTTTCCAGTTGCTGCAGGTGTCTGGTAAGGTACATCCCAAAAGGGGCATTGTACTCAATTTATGGGACTGATGAGGGATGAGTAAAGAGGCACGATGACCTCCTCTGATCTAGATGTGAATCCCTTCATGATTAGGTGGGCTATATATAAAATGTTTTTCTAACCACTTTGGCCACGTGGTTGTCAAATGAGAGATTGCTATCAACTTGGGTCCCCAGGTCCCTAATAACTTCTTCTGTACTTAACGGATTACCACCTATGTGGTAATTTGTGGGCACTGTTTTTGCCAAAGAGGATGACTATACACTTTGGCGTTTAGCTTGAGGCCATGGCTCTGGCACCAGTTGTCTGTTTCTATGAGGCCCTTTTGGAGGATGCTTGTGTCGGCTGGAGAGTCGATTATGGCACCCAGTTTGCAGTCATCTGCGAACTTGGTCAGCCACAGTCCTTCCGTGTTGTCCTGTACCTCAGAGAAATATATACCGAACAAGAGAGGTCCCAGGACTGAGCCTTGTGGGACGCCACTTGTAACTGGTTTGGAGTCTGACATGGCTCCAGCAATTCTAACCATGTGGGTTCTGTCCTTGAGCCAGTTTGAAACCCATCTAGTGACATAGGGGTTTATATTTAAGCTGGTGAGCTTATCTATAATGCCCGAGTGGGGTATTGTATCGAAGGCTTTTGCGAGGTCCAGGTAGGCTGTGTGGACCCACCTTCCCCTCGTCAATGGCCTTGGTGACTGTTTCAAAGAAATCGACCAGGTTTAAGAGGCAGGATCTGCCCTTAAAGCCGAACTGGGTAGGATCCAGTGTCTGTAGTTCCCCAATATCTTTATCTATGAGGTTCATGATGATCCTTTCCATAGCTTTGCAGACCAAGCTAGTCAGACTTATGGGGCGATAGTTTCCAGGATCCGTTGAGGCACCACCTTTGTGGAGAGGGACCACTGTTGCTGTATGCCACTCTTTGGGTACATATCCTGTAGTAAAGGCGGAGACTGAACAGTAGTTTTATGTTTGGGTTTAGCTCTTCTTGGAGTTCATGTAGGACGCAGCCCGGGACACCATCTGGTCCCATTGATGCTGTGTTTTCTGCTTTGGAGAGGGCGGCTCTTACCTGAGCATCTGAGATGTCAGGGGGGCAGCACTCTGCTGGGACAGATATTTGCCCTTTAGTTGGGGAGGGGGGGGAGAAGTTTGCGCTGAACCTGTCAGCTAGGATGTTGGCAACGTCTGTGGGTTTGATGTATTTTTTGTCATTTTGGACTAATTCTGAGCATATCTGGGAATTCCCACCCAGGTTCCTAACATAACTAAAGAAAGCCTTGTGATTATCCTTAGTGTCCTGTACAATTTTTCTCTTGAAGCTGGCCTTAGACGATTTTATGAGTGCCCGTAGTTTTTTGCCAATACTGATCAGAGGATGCCTTCCCTTTTTGAGATTTTGCTCTACCATGTAGTAGCTTCCTCCTTCTATTGTGTAGTTTGTTTATGGCTGGGGTCCACCAGACAGGACGTCTGCCTTTGGAGGATTGGGTCTTGGTTTTATTTGGGATTGCATAATCCATGCATTCCTGAAGGTTTTCATAGAATGCATTTATAAAGGATTCTGCGGTCTGGGCAGTATTTTCCACAGGCTCGGGGGCTTTGAAGGATTCCACCTCGGTTTTGAGGTGTGAAATTTGGTTTTGAGGAGTGTGAAATTTGCTTTAGAGAAGTTTTTCACTGTGGTTTTCTGGGCAGGGGGTGGGGTCGGGAAGTGAATATCCAGTGAGATTAGTTTATGGTCTGATCTTACCAGTGAGGGATACACTTCTGGCCTGGAGTATAGAGTCCCCATGTTGGTGATGATCAGGTCCAGTATGTTTTCCCCTCTTGTGGGAGTGGTAACAAGTTGTTCCATAGCATTTGAGTTTATAAATTCTAGGAACCTTTGAGCTAGGGTGTTGGAGCTAGAGTAATGCTCCCAGTCTATGTTTGGGTAGCTGAAGTCGCCCAATATAATGGTGTTTGGAGAGACCTTCATATTTTCCAGTGTTCGCACGAAGGCTGAGTGGGGTTCCTGGGTTTGGGAGGGTGGTCTGCAGCAGGCTATAAACTGGAAGACAGTTTTACCCACTGTTAGTTGCACATGGATAGTCTCTGATGCTTTGTGCTGTACCACCAACCTGGAGGTGTGGGCATCTTTGACGAATATTGATACTCCCCCCCTCCTTTTGTGGTTCGGTCCAAGTTTCGGGGCCGAAAAGCATGGTATGAGGTATAACCTGGTAGTGCTGGGGTGCTCTCGGGAGCCTTGAACCAGGTTTCTGTTACTGCACAGATATCGATGTTCTCCATGCTAAGGAGAGTTTTGAGTGCATGCATCTTGAGGTTTAGACTTCTGGCGTTGAGTAGCATTACTCAGTTTCTTATCCCTTGTGATACCTATGGAGGTGGGTCTGTCTTTTGAGCCTTGCCTAAAAAGGGCACTATGGGGAAAGCAAGAGCCTTTGCCAATATCCGAAGCCCAGGGGTGACAGGTGCAAGCCGTCCCTAGCGAAGCATCATGGCTTGTCCAGCATGTCATCCCAGGCTGACAGGCATTGGATCCCCCTTTGAATGACACCAATACTTAAGCCAATTGTTGAAATTGATTATCTTGTCTTCATATTGTGGCATCATTCTTGGTGAGGGTAAGATGCTACTCAAGGTCAGGGTCATACCAGCCTGGGCTACATGCTCAGAGAGCTCCTCTATGTCTCTTTTCATGTAGTCCAGGGAAGTACATCTCAGGTCATTCAGCATGAACAATGACAGAGTCATATTTGTACTTGCCTTGGAGTGACCTGGGTGCTTGTGTTATGTGGAGGATCCTAGCGCCAGACAGGCAGCTCACCATGACCTTCTCCTTGTTCAGCCTGGTGAGCGGGACGTCAGTGTGCCTGACGACAGAGTCACCTATTACAAGTGTATCAGGTGTGTTGTTTAGCCTTAAGGGCTGTGACTGTTCGGCACACTGGCTTTGTGAGCTATGTGTTGCTTGTGTTTTGTTTTGGGGTAGCGGTTGCTTGGGTGTCTGCTTTGGAGGTCTCTGCTGCTTAGGCAGATTTTTATTTAGAGCCTCAGAGTATGTTTTTGTGTGTTTGGTTTGCTGTTGTGGTAGGTCTATGTGAGACTGGAATTGTAGTGAGTGTGGTTTCCTTCTCCTCCTGACTGGTTACGCCAGTACTGAGTTGAGAGAGCTTACTCTCCAGTTTGGCTATATGATTGCATCTCTCACATGTGCTGGAATTTGTTGGGAGGAGGAGAGGGTTGTCTATGTACATGAGGCAGTTGTAACATTGCCTCAAGATTCCCAGATTCACCAGCTGGACCGGAGAGGAGATTGACAACTGACCTTTGGACATGCTAGAATAGTACTGGGAATTCCTTTATAAATGAAAAAAAGGGCCAATGGGGAACAAGATACTCAAGGGGAGTTTGAGAGGGTGTAGTGCTTTTAATTTTTTAGTGCTGACTTATATAAGCGCTGAAAAGCCGCGTTTTAGGTGGAATTAGCGTTTCAGGGAAATAACAAGCAAACAAACAACAAGCATACAAACAAAGCTAGATTCAGCAGGCCTGGATCTACTCTGTGCTATAGCAAACAAGGTGTACCAATTTCAGTAAGAAGCAGTTCAAATATGCAGGCACTATTAAGCCTTTAACCAGAAATTCCCAGCTCAGAAGGGCAGAGTCCAGCCTCTCCTCCCACAAGAGTGCAGACCACGAACCCTCTTAATGTAAAATAACTGGCCTGAAGTCCAGCTGCTTAAACCAGAATTAATACACTTTTAGAATAACAGACACTGAGCCCTCAATCAGCAGTTCCCAACTTAGAAGGATGTAAGCTACATGTTCTGCCAAACAGTGCAGACCACAAACCTTCTTAATGTAAAACAACTGGTTTGAAGCCCAAGTGCTTAAACTAAAACGCTTAGAATGAGTTACACCAAGCAGTAATAAATACAATTTAGTAATATTAAGATGACGCAAAAGCAAAATAAAGTAGTTAGAAACACAAACACAGTAAAAGCAGATACATTTTTTTTTATTTATTTTTTTTTTGAGTGAGCAAATGAGATGGGCCCAGGAGTTACAGGACAGAAACAAGTGCAAATGCAGGCCTTCAAATCAGAAAGTTGAGAGAGATGGAAGACCGCCCAAACGGCTAATAACTACAAATTCTGGGCCAGAACCACTCCTTATGTGGTAGACAGGTTACCTAATGCTTACCACTCCCACTGATAAGCTAGAAGGCTTCCCTTCAACACAGAAAGGCTTGGGGGGCTCAGAAGCTTTCAAACAGTCCTGGATACCGCAAATCTGTATCTGGAACACTAATTACAGGAAAGGTAGGAAACAGGCTTACATTTTTTTTTTTTTTTTCAGAAAAGTAGCAAAAACAGTAGAAAAAACAATTCACATGCAGTGCAAGCTGGCACATGAGTATGTAGCAATATTAGTCCATATACAGTTTGAAAAAATGTAATTAAATTAAAAAGGACTAAAAGCAAGTGCAGAAATGGTTTATTAGGTAGAATGCAGTAAAGAGATGGGACTGGGGGAGTGTCCTAGATCAAATCTACAGTGGGGCGGGCACTGCAAAAGCCACCAAATTTAAACTACAACCAAGAACAGGGAGGGGTGTGGGGTGTGGAAGACAGTTTCAACAGAGATGTGAGGAATCACAGTGCAAATTATAAAACCAGAAAAATATATATGGATCTCTGTATATTTGCAGAACAGTAAGACAACAGATATCTAAGCAACAATTTAGCACTATAATACAGAATAAAACAGAAAAATGTACTCAGCTCTATATATTTGCAGATAGTCTTGTAAGACTCTCTCTCAGTGCACAGGTTCCAATTTAAATTTAGTTACAATTTAATAAGGCTACTAACGAGCAGTAATAAAGGCAGCAGAATAAATTTAATTGAGTACTTTTAAAAGAGGCAAAAGAAAAATAAGGTAATAAAGTAGGAAGAAACACAAATACAATAAGGCAAATAAAGTGCAAAAAAATATATATATATTTTTTGAGATGGAAGAAACATAGCAGATTAAGATACTATAGGGGAATGCCCTTCCCAAGTGCTCTCTCTGTACACTGCAGATGAGATGGGACTGGTAAGAGTATCCAAAATCAAAATATGATCACACTGTACTCAGTTGAGTGAGCGAATGAGATGGGTCCAGGAGGAGTGTGCAAAAAGAGATTGACAGCAGGGGCGGGCAATTCCAAAGCCACCAAGATAACACCACAACAAGATACAGGGAGGGTGGGTGGGGAACTACTGCAGGGATTCAGAGACGCACACAATATTTACTGAATCCAAGACGCACAATAATTACTCACTCAAATCTTAAATAAGTGCAGAAAATATACTTAAATCAGCTTATGTCCAGCTGATGTATGCAGACAAGTCTCAGTAGCCAGCAACTCGATTTAAAATGATTATTAGAAATGTAACCAACACAGATTTTAATGTTAGCAGAAACCCCCAAGCTAATTAACACTAACAAAGGAATTTCACAATTACTCACTCAAATCTTAAATAAGTGCAGAAAATATACTTAAATCAGCTTATGTCCAGTTGATATATGCAGAGAAGTGTCAGTAGCCAGCAACTCGATTTAAAATGATTACTAGAAATGTAACCAACACAGATTTTAATGTTAGCAGAAACCCCAAGCTAGTTAACACTAACAAAGGAATTTCAGAGCAGTCTAACAACTTTCAGCTGCTGCAGAGATTCAGAAACACACAATATTTACTGAATCCAAGACGCACAATACTCACTCAAATCTTAAATAAGTGCAGAAAATATACTTAAATCAGCTTATGTCCAGTTGATATATGCAGACAAGTCTCAGTAGAGCAACTCGATTTAAAATGATTACTAGAAATGCAACCAACACAGATTTTAATGTTAGCAGAAACCCCCAAGCTAATTAACACTAACAAAGGAATTTCACAGCAGTCTAACAAGTTTCAGCTACTGCAGAGATTCAGAGACACACACAATATTTACTGAATCCAAGACGCACAATAATTACTCACTCAAATCTTAAATAAATGCAGAAAATATACTTAAATCAGCTTATGTCCAGTTGATATATGCAGACAAGTCTCAGTAGCCACCAACTCGGTTAATTAGAAAAAGCATATAAAATAGCATTTATAGGTTATAAATCAGCTAGAGTAACGAGATTTGTGTTAGTATGCATTTTTCTAATGAATGTGGAGACAAACTCAATGTCTCAATGTCTGTCATTATTTAGCCCACATGCGGCGGAAGTGCTGTTCTTTTCTTTTGCTAGGGCTATGGCAGAAATCTGATGGTCAGTTAAAGAGGAAGGACAGACAAGAGGGAGTCTCTATTGTACTACATCATTTCCAAGTAATTCTACTTTCAAGGTACAGATTTCAAGAAATTCATCAAGAACAGAGCAAAGTGAAGCTCAAAGAGACAAATCCTGACATCTATTTTGAGAACATATAACTGGTTATGACTGGAGAGACTATTATAATTCTTTGCAGTACATTTTTATCCAAGCCATGTACTACCTCTTATGGGGAGGTGAAGGAGCATTAAATGTTTTTAAGCACCCTTTTGTGCTTTCACACTTTTTTTTTTTTTTTTTTGGTACATGGAGCTGTAGCTGTTGCACTGCACTACCACATACAGAGAAAAAAAAATGAAACACTGAAAAGCAAACCATGGTACAGATTTGAGAGCTGTAAAACATTTAGTACTACCCAACAGACACAGACTGCAAGTGAAGCTTGTCTAATCTTCAAGTATCAGACTATACCATAATAGCACTACAAGATGCTTAAACATTATACATGGGATACATAACTATTTCTCCAACAGGTCCTGTTTATGTAACAGGCAAGGTTTTAAGTCTTTAGAACAAGAAGTTATGTACTCACCATAACGTTCGATGTATGTGGTCCATCTTGCCTCACATTCTTACTCACGGGGGGGGTTTTGGAGCAGAGTATTGGCTCCGACTTGGCCAACTTTTATTTTCTAGCACAAAGTCTCTAATTGGCTGGGCTAAACAGGTATCCCATGTTGCACTGCTCCATAGCCCCAGATCTAGTTTGCAGCAATCCACAGTCACACCTCATGCACAACCACAATCCAGGAAGGTAGAACACTATCCAGGGTAGTAAAGAAAAAACAAATGGTAGATTTCTGCCTGCTGACGAATAGATAAAGGAAATACAATCTGAAATCCATCTGGAAATTGTAATCTTAGAAATAGGGGAACCTGCTCTACTTTCTGAAAAGGACACAAACAGTTGGTCGGACTTCCGGAGTTGTTTTGTCCTGTGTAAGTAGAACCGTAATTGCCTGCGATGAAATCTAAACTCTGCCTTATTGGAAAATTGAGGGAAGAAAATTGGCAGCTCAAAAGACTGATTGAGATTAACAGTAGATGTTACTTTAGGAAGGAAGGACAGATTAGGTCTCAGGGAAACCCTGTCCTTATGAAAGATTAAATATGGGGATTTGATGGACAGAGCTTGAATCTCCGACACCCGTCTGGCTGATGTAATGCCTATTAAGAAGGCAGTCTTCCAAGACAGAAACTTTAATTCACAGGTGCCAGCCGGTTCGAAAGGTGGGGAAGTCAGGGCTTGCAAAACAAAGTTTAGATCCCATGGCATGATAGGTTCTAACACAGGAGGCCGGAGTAACAAGGTGCCCTTCAAAAAGGCCTTACAGAGTTTATGGGCCGTAAGAGGTATGAAAATTAGAAATAGCAGCCAGCTGGACCTTAATGGTAGCAGAAGCAGAACCCTGCCAAAAGAGCATGGATAAAAAATCCAAAACAGCAGGAATTGGGGCTGTGTAAGGGTCCAGTCCCTGGGCATGAGCCCAAATATAAATCTTTTCCACTTGCTGCTTCCTGGTGGAAGACTTATGAGAAGAAGATAAAATATGCACTACCTCAGGTGAAAAACGATGAAGTCTGACTAACGATGGAAGTGGAGTAGCCAGGCTGTCAATCTGAGGGTCCGCAGGGAGGGATGGAACTCTCCAGGCATGTGTGTCAGTAGGTCTGGTACTGGGTCCAGAATCCAAGGACTGTCCACTGCGTATTGATGAAGAAAGGAGAACCAGACTTGCGAGGCCAGTGTGGGGCAATTAGAATCATCTTGCTTCCACAGGATATGGCTTTCTGAATTACTCTTGGTAACAGAGGAAATGGAGGGAAAGCACAGAGCAGACCGGGGGGGCCAATCGTGGACTAGTGTCCCTGGGTGACTCCCCCTCTGGGGGATCAGTGTGAAGTAGTTGCTGCACTTGGCATTGAGGGGATTGGCAAAAAGATCGCAGCAAGGCTGACCCCACCTGCTGAAAATCTGTTCCGCAACCCGGCGGTTCAGGGACCACTCGTAAGGTATCAGAATAGCTCTGCTCAGCCTGTCTGCTATCACACTGGCCTTCCCCGGATTGTGCGTTGACACTAGAAACCGTTGGGAAGACACTGCCCATTGCCACACTCGCATGGCCTTCTCTGCACAGGGGATAAGATCTGGTTCCCCCTTGCTTGTTTAGGTACCACACAACGGACATGTTGTCAGAGTGAATTGCAATCGTTCCCAGAGGAAGAGAGCTCTGAAGTGCTCGCAACGCCAGTAACACCGCTCTCATCTCTAAAACATTGATGTGCAGATGT
Organism: Protopterus annectens; assembly: GCF_019279795.1. NCBI lineage: Eukaryota > Metazoa > Chordata > Ceratodontiformes > Protopteridae > Protopterus > Protopterus annectens. Next base: position 242,543,701 of record NC_056737.1, read on the forward strand.
ACCTCGTGATCTGGCCACGTGCCTTGGACCGTCCTGCCAAGATAATGTCCCCCCACCCCATCTGGGAGGCGTCCGTGGTCACAGTGGCAACAGGTGACATAGGAACAAACGGTTTTCCCTCGTCCAGATTGGTGGAGCATAGCCACCAACGGAGGTCTTGTTTGCACCGATCCGTGAGTAGGATCAAGTGGAAAAGGGGAAATTCCTGAAAGGACCACTGGGCAAAGAGGGGCCACTGCAGAAGCTTCATGTGTAATCTGGCTAGAGGCACTAACATGATGGAGGCTGCCATGGATCCCAGGAGCTGGAGAACCCATCTGGCCTGAACTTTCTTGAGGGGTAAATGCGCGAACCTGACTCTGCAACAATCCTATCCTTTCTTGGGGCAGGAACACCCACATTCGAACGGTGTCTAGCTCTGCGCCTATAAATGTGACATGCTGTGAGGGCAGCAAGGCAGACTTTGCCCAGTTCGAGGTAATTCCTAGTCCTTGACAGAGGGTAATGGTAGCTTCCCTGGCTCGAATGAGAAGATGCCTGGTGGGGGCGGTGAGGAGCCAGTCATCCAGGTATGGAAACACTTGGAATCCTTGACGTCTCAGGTGAGGTGTCACCACCGCCAAACACTTGAACACCCTGGGGGCTGTGGTGAGACCAAAGGGTAGGGCACGAAACTGGAAATGACTGGCTCCCAGGCCGAAGTGTAAGTGACTCCTGGATGCCCTGTCCATTTTGATATGGTAGTAAGCATCCTTGAGGTCGATTAAGCACATCCATACTTCTTTTCCCAGCAACGGAAAAATGGACTGGAGGGTGACCATTCAGAACTTGGACTTCAGAACGTAGTGATTCAGTTGGTGAGATCCAGGATGGGTCTCAGGTCCCCTGTTCTTTTCGGCACCAAAAAGAGTCTTGAGTAAGTCCCCAATCTGATTTGGTCTGAGGGGACAGGTTGGATGACTCCTTTTTCCAGCAGCTTTGAAATTTCCAGTGCTGCATGATCCCTTTGACTGGGTGGAACGTCCAGGATTCTCTTGACTGGAGGGGGCTCTGATAAAAAGGGGATGGTATAACCTCCGGTAACTATTCAAAGCACCCATCGATCCTGGGTGATGCTTCCCCAGGCTTCCGGGTACAACGAAATGCGGCCCCCGACTGGCTCCGGAATAGCACAGTCGGGCAACACATCAGGAACGATGGTAGGAAGACCCGCGAAAGGAATCGCGGTCTCCTGAGTTGCGGGGGCCTCCTCTGCCCCTGGGGTGACATCTTCCAGAATAGCCTCCCCCTCCTCTGCCTCTGGAGGGGAACTCACCTTGAGCGGCAGGGAAAGACTTCTGTGATTTTTTGAACCACATCTTCCCTCCTCTCTGAGCCTTGGAGTAAGGCCTAGAAGGGAGGGAAAAACGGACCCCTATGGCAGACAGGGTCTTTTCCACTTGCTTGCATCTGGTGAGGATGTCTTTCACTTTGGTCCCGAAGAGTGAGGACCCATCAAAGGGGGCGTCAGTGAAGGAAGACTTGAAGGCCTCTGCGAAATGACACAGGCGCATCCAGGCTTGCCTCCTGAGGGCTACTCCTGAACTAGCTGCCCTACTCGCCCCTTCGGCTGCATAAGATATGAGCCTCATGGACGAGTTGACAACTGAACAGAGGGTAGACAACTGGCTGTTAACAGTCTGCGCTAACGCCTCAGGTACGTTACCCGTTAGAGTATCTCCTAACTCCTTAAGGAGATCTCTCTGGAGCACAGTAAAATGACAAAGGTAATTCAGCGACCGTAGGGTGAAGATCGCTGACGAGAGGGTACGCTTCCCGTACCGGTCCATACTCCTGGACTCCTTGTTAGGATGGAGGAAGAAGACTCTGCTACTTCCTGCTGAGTGGCCGCCACCACCGTGGCATCTACAGAAACCCCTTTGGACAGGAACTCTTTCCCCGGGGGAGCTGAAAGAAACTTATTAGGTCGTCTGGGTACCGGTTCCACCGAATCAGGATTCTCCCACACCCTTCGACAAATTAAATCCAGGAGCTCGAAGGGTGGAGACACCCAGGAGGCGGAGGGTTGAGCACCAAAAGCCTTGAGGAATACCGACTCCTCCTCAGAGGGGGTCTTGGACAGCCAGTCGCCTCTCTGCCTCAAAATCTCCAGGATGTCGGAGAAAGACGTCATCGGAGGACGACTTGGGGGACCCCTCTGACTCCTCGAGGTCGGTATCAGAAGTGAGAGACTCGTCCTGGGAGTCTATGTACTTCCGCTTGCACAACTTGGGGCTCCTCAGGCACAGACTCAGAGGGGCCCTCAGAAAGTTGGGGACCGCTCATGGGGTTATCCCCAGACCTTTGGGCTCAGACATCTACTAATAGGGGGACATCAGAGGCTCTGGCCGGGGTGGAAGGGGCCGGAATGACCGATCCACGTGACGTAACTGAAGATCTGGCCAGTGCGCTCCTCGTGGCCTCGAAGGCGAGTCCCCCCAAATCAGAGGACCGACCGGCCTCAGAGGCCACGACCGGAGTCGGGGTTCCCCGAGCTGATGGGCCGAGAGGGAGGCTTGGAACCGACAGGAGTCCCAAAGTATCCCCCTCGGGCCCGACAGAGGAAACCAGAGTTCCGAAACCAGAGGACGGAGCCGACATGGTTGGAGCCAAGTCAGGACCGATAAAACCTTGAGGGGTATCGGAGCCGGCACAAGAACATCACTCGGAGCGGAGCACTCCGGCTCTGAAGACAAGGAAGTGCTTGGAGGAGGAACCACTGGTACAAGCATTGGGACAGGCTCCGGACTGTGTCGGAGCCGAAAATAATTTTGCCAATACCGGCGACTGCAGGAGCCTCTGAACCACCCTATCAACATCCAAATCAGAAAGCCTGGAGGATTTGGAGGAAAGAGATGGAGATTGGGATCTCCTGTCTGGAGACCCATGCCTAACACTGGGCGACCGGCTCTGAATGGGTTCCAATAGAATTGGAGCAGAGGTCGATTCCAGCAAAACAGATACCTCCTGCAGCCCCGAGGACAGAGGAGCCGAGGGGGTAGAATCCAGTTTAGAAGTCTTCTCCGGAGGCTCCAAGGAGACAGACGGAGCCGGAGATCTCTTCTTCGTCTTCGAAGCCTTAGACTTCGACTGAGTACTAGAGGAAGAGTTTAAAGACTCCTCAAAAGAAGGTTTTAGGAGACCCTTCAGTATAAGTTTGTTTTTCCTTTCCTGTAGTACCCTCGGACTGAAGGCGGGACAAAAACTACAGGACTCTTGTAAATGAATTGCCCCTAGGCAGTATACACAAACAAAATGTCCATCTGTAATGGACATCTTGTAGTTACATTTGGAACATTTCTTAAAACCCAAAGGTTTATGTTCCTTTTGATCCTTAGACATCTTAACAGATTTATGCACCAAGTTCAAAACACAAGCAACAGGAACCTAGCCGGAAAAACGGCAAAGGCGGGAAACTACTGTCACAACAAACAGCCAAAGAATCTCTAATTCAAACGGTTCTTTGGGAGTCTACACACACACTAAAACAAGGGAAAAACTACTCTCTACACAGAAAAAGAATTAAATAAACTTTACACAAAAAAGGAGGACTAGGTCCTCTAATTTAAATGGGCCTAGCCCGCCAGAACAGAAGGGATACCCAGAAACACTCTCACAACAACGAACAAGGAAAAATAGCTATTAAAATAGCTTTTGTTTGAAAAAACACAATTTTCTGAGAGAAAAAGCAGTTTTAAAGGTATTTAAGCCACAGCCAAGTGAGACCACGTCCTAGCTACACGAGCGACAAACGAGATCTGGGGCTATGGAGCAGTGCAACATGGGATACCTGTTTAGCCCAGCTAATTAGAGACTTCGTGCTAGAAAATAAAAGTTGGCAGAGTCAGAGCCGGAACCCCCCGTGAGTAAGAATGTAGGCGAGATTGGACCACATAACATCAGGTAATTCTGGTGCTGTCTGCTTTGTGGACGTACAGGAGGTCAATCAGAGGGGATTCAGGAGACACCTTGTAAGCCAGGCATAGATGATCTCTCAACAGCAGAATACATGTATAGGGCTTTGAGGCGGTCTGCATAGGACATGTTATTTTATGTCCTATATTTTTTTTAGTGAGGAACCTTTGTGGGTGTTCCAACTGTTGGATGTGCTTGGTTAGGAATATACCAAAGGTGGCAATGACAGGTCTGATGAGTGCCAAATATAGTGGAACAATGATCTCCTTGGACCTATATTTCATTACTTTTGTTTACAAGTTGCACAACTTACAAGTATTTCCTTCTTATTGTTGACAAGCAATGACCAAAGGCTAGATTACTGTGTCTGTTTTCCTAAGTCCATGACTCCTAGGTTGACTCTTATGGGTGTGCTGTCAATATAGTGGTTGAGAGGGCTGGCTGATTTTCCAAAGGATACTATTATGCATTTCTCGGCATCCCACTCACTGAGTAATAGACTGTCAGAAAAGAAAAGAAATGAAAAAAACTCTGCCCACTTTCAACTCGACTGCTGAAACCACCCACTAAAGTTCCTTGACCAGTAAGGGTATTCATAGGTTCATAGGTTAGTACTAGGCTAACTGCCCTTGCGAGCCATTGTAACCCTAGCCAATTATCCCTTGTGAGACTCAAACCCTGCACTTCGTGTTTGTAAGGCAAACACCTTAACCATTAGGCTAGCCTCCCAACCCCTCACAGGAAGCCTCAAGTTAAGAAGCGTTTCCAGCTAGTGCCAACATTTCAGACAATTCCAAGACTTCCTTATGTGTAACCTTAGAAAGCTAAACAATTATTATACTTGTACATAAGTGATACAGAATAAGGATGTGATGGCCAATCATGGCTATGATCAACTGCAGGAGGGCCTCTATCACCTATAACCTGTCAAAAATGATAAACATTTTTCTTTCATCAAATCACTCAGGACTCCTTGGGAAAAATTCTTAGCACCCAGGAAATGAATGACAGTTTGCAAGTTACACAGCAGCTGATCATGCAAATGTGAATGAATGAGGCAAGTCCATCTAGATACAGACATATGTGCATACCATTTGCCCGAGAGCTACCATGCCTGATGCCAGACACTTGGTAAAGATGTAGGGAGGAGTTATCACGCCTAAGGAATGAAACACGGACTTGAAATCCTATACTCGTGTATGAAACCAAAGGAAACTTTGTGATATCTAAAAATCTGAAAATGCCAGTATAGGATTTCAAGTCAAGAGTTAATTCCTTAGATGTGACAACTCCTCCCTGCATCTTTACTGAGTGTCTGGGAGAAGCTATCTCACTTAAGGAATGAACCAAAGACTTGAAATCCTATAATTGTGTATGAAAAATGAGGAAACTTTGTGAGGTCTAAAAATCTGAAATTGCCAGTAAACATCTTTTGGATCCAGGGTGACAATCCACATGCCCAAGGAAGGAGGAGACAATGAATTAAGCATTATCATCCTTCCCATGGAAACCCAATACGGTTACTCACACTGGAGAGATCCAAAAATTGTCTTCACTGCTTACTTTTATTTTAGAAAGAAAACAGTGACAGCTTATTCCAAGCAAAGCACAGGAGACTTCTCTTAGGTGCCTTTCTTTAAAATATTTTTTGGAACGGACCCCAGCAGTAGCAAAGGAAGGACCTAGAATCTTTTGTAACAGTAAGAAGGCTAGACCTAAAATATAACTCAACTCCTCCTTATAACTTTAGGAATTTCCTGTTCTGAGCTTTCCAGCTCAAGAAATCTCTGAAATCTTTTCAGATCTAGTGTTCCCTGACATGGGTAACACGGTGGCTAAATTTAAAGATCTTTGCCATGCTGTTGCAGGCTCTGGAGAGCAATCCTTTAAATAAGTCACTGTCTGGGTAATGTGCATTCACGCAGTGTCTGTGTGGGTTTTCTCCAGGTATTCCAGTTTCCTCCCACCTCCCAAGTCATGCTGGCAGTCTGGCTACCTCTCCAACATTCATCCTGGCTGCCTGTTTTCATGGGTTTCATGATCCATCTTTAAAGAAGCACTTCCACGGATGCATGGACCAAGCTCAGTTAACAAATGGCAAATGAAAAAACCTCTGGCCAGAACACAGACTGGATCGGGGAAGGTGTCCTCACCCCCTTTACTATGCAATTGCAACCTGAAAGAAAATGAACAAAAAAATAAAATTTTGTATTTGCCTGACTTGCAGAACAAAAACACCTGCTGATGTCGGATGAAGGAGATGTCCATAAAAATAGAATGCCAGAGATGTAATAAGTACTCAGTGCAGAAGAGAAGTCAAACAGTAATGCTTGGTGAAGCTGTAAAATGACCAAATGACTGCAACAAATGCCTGCAGTAAAACATTTTTGAGAATCCACAGAAAAGCCACCAGAAAGAACACACAGATTGGAGTGGGTAGGATATAGAAAGAAAATGGAGAAGCTGAGGTTCTTTCACTAAATACCAATGCAGACAGTGGGAATATTACATTGGTGCACAACATATAATGGAAATGTGGTGGGGTTACTCAACATGAAAGGAGAGGACTTCAGCCACCAACTGTAGGGACAGACCATTTCACTGGTGTCTGGAAGTGCTTATTTAAAGACAGTACCATGTAAACAGGTAGCCCGAATGGATGATGGAGAGGGAAACCACACTGGAAACCTGGAAGCATAAGACAAACAGAAAAAGGGATAAGGGAAAGCGGAGGTATACAGAGTCTTAATTAGTTCATAGGTTAGTACTAAGCTAACTGCTCTTGCGAACCATTTTAAGCCTAGCCCAATTATCCCTTGTGAGACTTAAACCCTGCACCTTGTGTTTGTAAGGCAAACACCTTAACCATTAGGCCACCCTCCCAACCCCGTTGAGTTGAGATGTCTCCTAGTCACATGCAAATTTAATGTAAGTGAAAGCCTCTTCTCTGATCCACTGACAAAGTGAGAATATATCTGTTATGACTCTGAAGGCCTTATACAGAAATTAATTGTTGAGAAAAATCCCACATAGTAATCTCCATGGAGGACAAAAAGAAATCAGTATCCAACATTTTATGTAGCATTTAAGTGCCAAGAGAGGTCTGACTCTTGGAACCACTGCCATAGCAATAATGCTAGAGGGCACAAACAACCATGTAGCCGCAACATAATGTCCACAATGGAGACACTTATGTAGCAGGCAATAAAAAGCAGCCACATTCATGGTGCAGTGGAGTTTAAAAAACAGCATTTTTAAAAATAAATAATTAAGTTCATTAATTAAAATGTATTAACCAGGTTTCTCTAGACAGAGATGGTCAATTTTCTTTGCAGTAGCAAGTCAAAGTTTTTTTGTTTTATCCGTGGTGCCGTGGTGCCGATTTTGCTTTTTCTTTTCAGAGGTAACACAGAGCAATGGCTGGTCAATTGACTTGCTCAGAATCACCATACCAGAAGACAGATGGAGGCTGTGAGGAGTCAAACTGAGGGCTATTAACAGGGCCTAGATGTAGATGAATACCTCTGTTCCAATGGCCAGAAAACCATATAATGACAAATGTAGTTAGCAATCCAATAATATAAGGATTTGCTTAGCTGCATGACAACAGAAATAATGCAGTTAGCAATTCAATAAGATAAGGATTTTTGACCACCTCAAGCTAATCCTTATGGAGGGCTGAACAAATGGTCTCTCTCCATGAATTCACCATCTTTAATTAAAACATGAGCTGGTACTGCATATTCATGGTAGGAAGGGCACACACTCTCCTAATGGAGTCTACCCTCAGAAAGAAAACAGAAATATTAATGGGACTTCAGACACCTCTTAGGGGGGAAAGCAATGGTTAAGCTCTAGGTGACGCTCAATCCTTGTGAAACTCCAAACAGGTTTCTCTACATTTATGCAACTTGGAGATTCTGCAAGTGATGCCACTATGAAAATTACCTACCAAGAGAATTTCTCAGCTACTGAACCATCTGCTTTACGCAAAGAATAGGTAAAGCTGTCAACCACGAAATTCAAGGTCCCAGCAGAGGAACTGCTCCTCAGTGGTGAGCAAAAATGCACAACCACCTTAAAGAACTGCGTAATCTGCAGGTACATCTGACAAGCAGAAGACTTGCAGATGGTTTTCAATCACCTCTGCCCAAGTCTCTGTCTGAAATATCTACCTAGGGCGGAGGGTCAAAAAAAGTATTCAAACCCTAAGGTGCAGCCAGATGCAATTATAACCAAGAACCTTTCCTTGGTTTGATGCTATACTGCTAGGGACCTGAAAACATGAAACCCTGCCCTTCTTAGATGAATCTTTCTCACTTCTAAAATGTCTCACTGTCCAGTGTAGTAGTCTTTTCTGTATTATAACAGATAAACACCTGGTAGAGGTCTTGTATGTTCATTTAAAAGTTGGTATGTTGTCATTGCTACACCCTACTAATGTATCAACTGCCCTATCAAACTGTTTTCTATGCATTTTATTACTAATTAGCAATAATGCATTAACCTTAATGCCTTTCTTCTGGCTACGTAGTGCAGACAGAATAAAGTCCTGACTGCAGCCCAGGAGACTGGGTTTGATGGAGAACCCAGTGAGCACAAGGACATGGTATGATTTCTCCACTGTAGACCCAAGGAAACTACATGCTGTGCTTCAAAGTTGTTGCAGGGTTGCTTGCAAGTGTACACCTATGCAAAAATGAGACCACCCAGACGGACAGATTCCGTAGCTACTAGAAATCTTGGGAGGTCCCACAGAAGGAAATTTTGAAGCATGGTGCTGCCGAAAGATGCACAGATTTAGATTTTACATTCAGCCTATAATGTTTTACTAAAGTATTCACAGTAGACCAAGTAGTCACAGCACAAATCTCATCTATTGGGGCCTCTAGCAAAGTAAGTAGCAGATGCAAGCTCTGCTTTAGATGAATGAGCCTTGGGTTTGTGTGGTAATACTAATCCCATGTCATTATATACGAAGGTAATGCAACTAGACAGTGACCTGGACAAAATCACTTTAGAAATCCCTTTACATTTGACAAGGAAAGAAAACTTTGGTCTGGTGTAGGTAAAATCACAGTTGACATGAACATCAAACGTAAAATATATTTCCCCTTGAAAAATTTGGGAAGAAAACTGGTGGGCTGTCTGGTTAAAATTTGCTTCATATGCCACTTTAGGAAGAAAGTGTGGATTGGTCCTCGGTGATACCCTAGCATTATGAAAAATCAAGTAAGGGAGTGTGTGCAGGACAAAGCTTGCAACTCTGGCATCCTCCTAGAAGAGGTGATAGCTACAAGAAAAAAACACTTTCCAATAGAGAAAGTTAGTTCTGCTGAGGCTGCTGGCTCCCATGGAGAACTGGATAAGTCTTGAAGCATCACAGTAATATCCCATGGAGGAATTGGATCTCTAAGTAGAGGTCCAAGACAGAAATTTCCCTTCAAAAAAGGCTTGATATTTTTACAGAGGCAATACAAATTTGGCTTTGTCCAATGTATAAGTTAAATATGGCTGCTAATCATACCCAGACTGTCGAGAAGTTAGTGCCTCTCTGAAACGAGCCTGCCAAGAAGTCTAAGTAGATGGCAAAGGTGCTGAAAAAGGGTAAAAAAACCTTTGAAGGAAGCCCAAAGAGCAAACCACCTCTGTTTATATAAACCTTCCAAGTGCTAGGTTTCTGAGATACAGACAAAATCTGTATAACTGAAGTAGAAAGCCTTGCATATCTGGCAATCACTGGAACTGGAGAAACCATGCAGTCAATTTTAGGGCTATGTCTTATTTTTAACTTCTCCAGGTCTTCTGGATTTCAAATACCATGACAGGAATGGACCCCATTCCTAAGTCAAGGTATGATTAAAGTTCATGAAATTAGTATTGTTTCAATCTTTGATGTTAGCCAGTAGTGCTCTTCACAGCACCTGCAATGTGCCCAGTAATAACTCCCTTCTGCAGCTCATATGGAGTTGCATGTATTGGTAATATATCTAAATACGACTGTAAATTCTTTTTAATTAAGACCCATTGCTCCTACTACTACTGGAACTGCCTGGGTATCTCTCACATTGCTCTCATTTCTGCCTACAGATCTTGATATTTTATAACTGTGCATCTTCTCTTGTACCCCAAGACACTGTAGTCACTGGGTGTGGCAATTTCAATGATCAATGCTACTCTTGTCTTCTTTTCTTGGACCACTATGTCCGGGCTTTCTAGCATCTATCTTTTGAACTGTTGGTAATAGATGATCCCATGTGATGTAGACTTACAATTTTTTTATGATGCTTTGTGGCTCATGTTTCCAGTGTTTCTTGGCCACTTCATCACCATAATGTTTGTACAATTCTCAATGCAACAGTTTCGCCACATTATTATGCCCTTCAGTATACAGTCCCTCCTGCCATTAGTATGTCGCAACCAGCAACGAGGTGTGCAACTGTTTCCAATTCGGTTTTACAAAACCTACAATTGTCTGTTTCTCCGATATGTTCAGTGGACTTTATAAACCAACGTGTATGCAGCCCACTATCCTGGGCCGCCAATATTAACTTTTCATCTCTTTGTTTGAATTTGCCTCTCCTTAACCATTCCTCTGTTCGTTCCTGATCAACATGAGGTTCTTAAAGACGTTTTCTGTACTTGCAACTATATTTATGCTTTTTCCACATTTCTTGCCTTCTCATCTGATCCTTCACCTTATATTCTCTTGTTTTTTGGCACATTCAGTTGCTGCCTGATTTTTATCTGCATCTGGTTTGATTTCCATTCCTGCTTGACATAGATAAGCTTCTGCTAGATTAAGCAGAGAAGTCATCTTAGATCTGTTTTAAAACTTTCACTACACTTGGGTCTTGTGAGGTGAGCAGATGTGTGGAGTCCCATGATTGCAGATCTATACATATAATCAATTTCAAGGAGGCCCCATCTCTCCTTCGGAACGGGGAATATATAATCTTGGTATGTACTGATTTTTATAAATCATTTGGGGAGCATGAAGCATCCTTGTTTTCATGACTAATATATCCAACATGTTTTAGCCAGTCAATCACTCCAAAACTGCAAGTTAGGACAGGAAGAGCAAATTGGTTTATAGCTTGGATTTTGTTCCTGGATGTCAGTGCTGTTTGCAGGATTAAGTCTTCTGAAGTATTCCTTACTAAGTTTTATTCGCATTTGTTCATGTTTTATTGTTGATCCTTCATCAATTCCCAAATATTTATACACTCCTTGCTCAAGTTCTTTATATTAAATTTATTGTCCCAAACTGAAGTTTTCCTGGCATTGCAGTTTTCCTGCTTTAAAGGTTGCTTTTGCAAATTTATCAAGACCAAATGACATTCTTATATCATCTGAAAACGTTTTGACAACTTGCAGTTGTGCTTTCAGTTCCTCATCTGATGAGCTACAGTTTTAAATCATCAACAAAGAGGTGGTGAGAATTCTTTAGACTTTGTTGTTTTTTAGAAGCCAGATTATAGCCATGGCCTAAGTTGTTGAGTAAACAGCTCAATGGATTAAGGGCAAGGCAGAATAATAATGGTGACAGAGTCACCTTGGAATATCCCCCCTTTGAATTTTTATCCCTAGGATAACAATTTGTCCTTTATCATGGCTTAATTGCAAAGTGGTCTGTCATTGTTTCATGTTCACTGTAATGTAGTCGATCAGTGCGAGACGTATCTTATACATTTTTAAGCACTCTTATCCATGAATGAAGGATACTATCAAATGCTTTTTTGTAGTCAATCCATGCTATACTTAGTGGAGAACTGTAAAAAGGGGAAGAATCTAGGTCTTCAAATGATCCTTTGTTCCATATGACTTTCTTTTACTGCCCATTTGTTCTACTGCCATAATTGAGTTTTCTTCTAAATGACTAAAAACTCTCTTGGCATCAATTCCTGTGTATAGTTTATACGTCATCGGAAAGCAAGTTATTGGTCTGTAAGTTTTAGGGCAGCTTTGCAGGTTCACTCAGCTAGGAGCATTGTTTTTCTTGTTAGCCAGGTTGGTGTCTGTTCTGGGTGTGCATATAAATAGTTCTTACTCATGGCTACTTTTAACCAGAAGTTAGGTACTGCATCTAGGCCTGGGGTTTTCCAATTAGAGGCTTTTCTTAACTTTGTTTCAATTTCTCTAGCTGTTACTTCATCCCATTTCATATCCTGTACCTTTAAACTTCTTATTCTTTCTTTTACTACTTCTATCCACTTAGCTTCTTTATGTTCCACAGGATCTTCATAGATACATCTCCAAAATGCATCTCTTTCTTTTTTGGTGGTCTGTCAATTCCTTTTACCTTACTTCCCAGTTCTTTATAAAACCTTTTTGGGTTATCAATAAATTGCTTATTTTGCACTTTTCCTTTATATTTATCTTCATATCTTCTAAGGTTTTCTGCCTGTGCTGAAATTTTTAGTTTAATTGTGATCGTGCATAATAGATCCTGTTCTATTCTAATACTGCGCATTGCTTTTATCACATCTTTCTTATTTTTGTTAATCTATTCCCTCTTCCATAGTCTTCTAACAGTAACAGTTCTTGTCTTAACTGCTTTATAATTTTCTCCATACGATACTTCCATAATGGTATTAGATTCTGCCCCTTCCTTTCCCTCACTACCCTGTGTTCTTGTGATAGAACTTTATCAGTTATTAATTTAGCTGCACAGTAACATAGCCCGTTTACTTCTGTTATATCGCATGGATCTCTATGAACAGTCCTAATTACTGTGTTCATCTGTTTTTTATCAGACTTCTAACTTTTTGGGTTTTATTAACCTTCTGCAGTCTATTTCTTTCATTGATCTTGATATATCTATCCATGTCTATTAAATCAATTCTTCTCTTAGCTCATTTTCTTCCAAACTGAGGGCACATCCCTCGTTTTCTAATTCCTGTGGGCATTCTATAGAAGGTTCTATAGCATCTTCTTGTGATGCAGTCTCATCAATTTCATCCTGTGCCGTCCGCTACTCTATCATATGGGAACTCACTGGCCTGTCACTCCTCAACATTGACTGCATCAAAGTTTCCACAGTTTACTGTTCCTTCCCTTGCCGCTTAAGCTTCAAGTGAATGTTTATACTGGTTTCCTGTGGAAAGCTCCAAATTATCTTCATATGGCACCTGACCAATTGCTTCCTGTTCCACTGGCTTCCCCTTAATATCCATTACTCTATCCTGTTGTAGTGCTTTCTGAATTAGATTTTCTACACTAAATCCTTCATTTTGCAAGTATTCCATAACCTCAGTTTCTATTTCTTTAACTTCTCCATTACTAATGCCCTTTTCTATTTTTCCTGTCTCTTCTTATTTTTTGTACTGTAAAAAGTTTTCCATGTCTGTATTTCTCTTGAAATATCTTTGGTGCTGCTCTTTTTGTATTGGTTATTTTTGCTTTCCCCTTTGCATAAATATTACACCATATTAAATCTGTTTTTCCTTCCCATGTCCATATTTCTTCTTCAGATGTTTCCTATCTTCCGGTTTCTCCTTGCTTTGGGGACTCGCTCCATCCTGCTGTGATGTAACCTGTGTTAGACCTTCTACATCAAATCCTTCACTCCATAACTTCAACTTCTATTTTTTTAAACTTTACTGATCTATTCTACGCTCCATCTTTGTGATATTTCTTTTTATTGTGAAATTTTTCCTATCCGGATGCCTTTGCCTGTACTTCTCTTCAAATATCTTTGGGGCTGCCTTTTTCACACCGATTGATCTGACTTTCTCCTTCGCATAAATATTGCACCATATCAACTCTCTCTCTCTCTCTTGCCCATGTCCATATTTCTTTTTTATACTTTTTAAATATCCCTTGGTTTTTGTTTATATTTTCGCACTTCCTCAGATGCTTCTTTTTCCAAACAGATCAAGGTTTCTTGATCTATATACCCTTTCTCACAAATCTCTTGTATTAACGAACACACATTTTCATTTGAAGCTTCTGAGTTTTGCTTGAGGAAGTATTTTTCTTTCCTCTAATTTCTGTCTTAATCATTTTGCATATCTTGTGTCAGGAAATTCTGGGCTTTTTGCATAACAGTAACAATATACAATTTCTTATACTCAATAGTCCACTTTGTTGTCTTTATGGCTCTTCGTTCACTATCAATTTTTGTGGACTGCTGCTTCCTTCTACAACAGGTGGGCCATCCTCCCCCCTGGGCCTGGCCCCAATGTAGGAATGTTTCCATATTTTGAGGATTCTACACTGTCATCTTTTCCAGTCCTGGCACTAGTGAGCCTACCAGAATTAGGCACTTTTTTTATCCTGGGTCTTGTTCACCCAGCTATCTTTTTTAGTTTTTGACCTACTTCTGTCCATGATGTATGCTATATAAATACAGTCTATAAATCAGTGTCGCCTTGGTGAGATTTTGTGAAAACAGGGTCCACCTCGTGAAGGTACTCACCAAGACTTGAGGATAAATTCAATCTCAGCACTACTATTCTCCTTTGCTTGCTGACTTTTCATCTCTCCATTCAGACATCAATGTCTCAGTGGCCAGATGGATATAGTAGAAGGTTTGAACATGGATCCAACACCCTGGGAGAGAATTTCAGATGAGACCAGAGAAAACTGAACCATACCTGCCAGGGCCAAAAGGCCGCAGTGAGCATCAATGTTGTCTTGCACATCATGGCTTTCTGAAGAAACATGATTAGGAGTCGAAAAGGTGGAAATACATACAGGAAATTTGGGGCCAACTGTGGACTAAAGTACCCCTTTGGTGACTGCCCTTAGGGAGAATAAGGGCAAAGTAGCAGCTGAACTTAGTGTTCAAGTGGGAGATGAAAAGGTCAGAGCAATGCTATCCTCAACAACTGAAAATCAGTTGTTACTGACTGACGGACCACTCGTGAGGCAGAACAATATATCTGAGGCAGGCAGGGTCTTGCGCTCCTGTTCACTCCTGGTCAGCATATATTTTATCTAGGGTCAAAGACTGCTGAAACATGCATTAATGAAGGACATCTTGAAACTTTCCACCAAATCACTGAGACTCATCCAGGTATGACGCTGAATAGCAATGCCAGTGCCCACAACTCCTGATGTGCCATCAGCCAGCATTGAAAGCAAACGCATTGAGATATGCATATTGAACGGTAGACAGCTGCGACTCCAGTTTTCTGGATGTCAGCTGGCAGGTTACCAGATAGAGACTTGGCCATTTCTTTAGTCAGATCCCTGTAGAAACGAGTCATGAGAGTTAAATAGTTTAGCATGTAGAGAGTAAATGTCACTGAAGCACAAGTCCCGTTCCCAAAGCTGTCCAGTGCCCTGGTCTCCCTGTTTGAGGGAGTGGAACAGTGCCCTCGTCTCCCTGTTGGGGGGTAGTGGACAGATGTGCTCTGTCCAGCTCCCTAGTCTTCCTGTTAGGAGAGTGGACATGTGCGCTCTACTCCAAGAGATATTTTTTAATGGCCGCTTCAGTCACCATGGCATATACCAGGGGACCCTTGCTCCAATCTTATCTGTTCCTGGGTGCAAGAGTACCATTACTTTCTTTAAGATTTACTCCGTTTCTCCAGGTATAGAGTTGATTTGCTTGATGTCAATATAACTAAAAATAAAAATGGTGAGTAGAGTGAAAGCCTGTCCCTTGTTGTGGTGACAGGCCAGTGCCCACCATCGAAACTCCTGTTGCAGGCAGGGAATGAGAGTTATTATTGTTTCCAGGCTGTGGCAATGTTGAGTCCAAACACCTTTTATATACCATTGTAGCTTCCTCATATGCAGTCTTGCATATGGAATTAGCAGGATGCAGGATGCCATGAAGCCCAAAGCCTGCAGAATCTTTCTTGCAGGTAGCTGGGTCTTTGTTGCCATCATCTGAAAGTAATGAGTCAGTTGCCTTTGCTTGTCTGGCGTGAGATAAGCCATCTGGGCAGTTGTATTTAAGCTTGCACCCAGGAATATTATCTCTTGAGAGGGCACTAGTTTTGCTTTCTTTTCGTTTACTGTGTACCCTAGGCAAATTAGTAATCTTTTTACAAACGCCAGATGCTTTAGTAGAATGTCCTTGCTCTCTGCTTGAATAAGGCAGTCGTCCAATTAGGGATATATTTGAATTCCTTTTGGTCTGCAAAATGCAATTACTGGTGCCAGGCATTTTGTGAAGACCCTGGGCGCAGTAGAAAAGCCAAATGGCAGTGCAGAGAACGGGTAATGCATTGAGCCAGCTATGAATCCGAGGTATCTTCTGCAAGATTGTCTGAGACATGCAGGTATGCTAGCCAAGCCTTCTTGCCCAGCATGGGTAGAAGTTGCTGCAGTGTCAACATTTTGAATTTTGGAACGTCCAGGAATGTATTTAGAATAGACAGGTCCAGTATTGGTCTCCAGGATTTGTCCTTTCTGGGTACCAAGAAAAGTCTTGAGTAGAATCCTTGCCCCTGCTCTTGCTGTGGTACTTTTTGAATAGCCCTCATGTCCATGAGAGCAGAAATTTGTTTTTGTGCCTCTGCCCATTGATTGTGTGGCAGGTCTGGCATACCTTTTGACCTTGGTAGGGTGTGAAAGTGGAATCTGTAACCCTGAAAAAAAAGAAGTTATGTACTCACTATAACGTTCCATCTGAGTAGGTACTTCATTTGTCTGCAACCTGTGGGTATCTGATCCGACTTCGGATCCGAGCCGGCAGCTTTCCAAGCTACAAGATCCGAGCTCTTAGCTCCTCCCCCTACCCATAATCCGCTGCTACCTGCTGTATTACCTCAGATCGACTTTTTGCCTTATCACCCAACTAATCGCCTCGAGAGAGGAATACACCAGATGTAATCTCTTGACAAGAAACTTACAGGTGACCAGAATATCCCGAAAAGGTTCTGGGGATGGCAGGGGGGGGGGTCGGTTGCAGACAAATGAAGTACCTACTCAGAAGGAACGTTATGGTGAGTACATAACTTCTTTATCTGAAGTAGTTACTTCATTTGCTCTGCAACCTGTGGGACAGAGTTCCCAGCTACTCCAGAAGGAACCTGGGTGGCCTTTATGGAAAGATATTCTGAAGCACTGCGGAGCCAAAAGAAGCCCTGCCTCTCGAAATCATATCCAGTTTATAATGAGAAATGAACGTATGAGAAGAGGACCAAGTAGCTGCTGAACATATGTCGTCGAAGGGAACCCTAGACCAAAAGGCTGCTGAGGTGGCCACAGACCTTTGTAGAACGAGCGTGAATTCCAATAGGGGCTGGTTTGCCTGACGATATGTACCCTTGAATTATGCACTGACCGATCCAATTTGCTACAGTCACTTTGGAGATGGCTTTACCCATGGCTGATTTTGCAAAGGATACAAACAACTGGTCCGACTTGCGAAAATCTTTAGTTCTGTGCAAATAGAAACATAGTTGTCTGTGCACATCCAGTTTGTGCAACTTGTATTCTCCTTTGTTCTGAAAGTTTGGGAAGAACACTGGTAAATTTATTGATTGATTAATATTTGACTCTGAAGCCGCCTTAGGTAAGAAAGACGGGTTAGTCTTCATACACAGAGCTTATAGTTCCGAAACCCTCTTGGCCGAAGTAATAGCCACCAAGAAGGCAGTTTTCCATGACAAGAATTTTAACGGAACTGAGGCCGCAGGCTCAAAGGGTGGACTTGTCAGGGCTTGTAAGACTAAGGTCAAATCCCATGGGGGAACCACAGTTTTCACAGGCGGCTTCAAAAGAAAGATGCCTCGCAAGAAAGTTTTGCATAATTTTGCAGATGCCAAGGACCCTAAGCCATCACCTACATGAAAATGGGCGATGGCTGCCAACTGCACCTTAACCGTAGAAGCACTTGCTCCCTGCCGAAAGATCAGTGACAGGAAGTCCAGAATAGTCAGAATAGGGACTGTAAATGGGTCCAGGCCCTTGTCTTTAGCCCAGATGGAGAAACGCTTCCATTTACTATTGTAAAGTTTTCTGGTAGACGGCTTATGGGCCGCGACCAGTATGGCCTCAACGGGAGATGATATGCCGGGAGTCCTAGCCATCATTGGAACTGGATCAACCAAGCCGTAAGCTTGAGGTTCACCGGGTTTAGGGTTTGGCAACCCGCAGGATGCGAGATCAGGTCTGGAATGGGATCCAGAATCCATGGAGGAGCCACACTGCGAGTCCGCAGATAAGGGAACCAGATCTGTCGAGGCCAGAATGGGGCTATGAGGATAACTCTGCTCCCCAACTGTCAGGCTTTCTGTATGAATTTTATCATGAGCGGGAGGGGGGGATATGCATAATGGAGGCCAAGCATGAACTACAGCGTCTCTGGGACTCTCCCCTTTGGGGGGGGAAGTATTGCGAAGTACTCGCTGAATTTCGTGTTTAAAGGAGAAGCAAAAAGATCGCAGCGAGGCCAACCCCATTTGCGGAAGATCTGCTTCGCAACAGATGGATTTAGAGACCACTCGTACGGAGTGAAAAGTACTCGACTCAGTTTGTCCGCTAATATGTTGGACTGTCCCGGAATGTGCATTGCTACCAGAAACCGGTTGGTGGATATCGCCCATTCCCAAACTCTCATGGCCTCTCGACAAAGGGGATAAGATCTGGTTCCTCCCTGTTTGTTTATATACCAGACTACTGACATATTGTCCGTCTGGATTGCTATAGTCCCCAGAGGGAGAAGGTTGTGGAGAGCTTGCAACGGCAAAAGCACCGCCCTCATCTCTAGGACATTGATATGCAAAGAGGTCTCTAGGGACGTCCACGCGCCTTGGACGGATCTGCCTGAACAATGCCCCCCCACCCGAGGCGAGAAGCGTCCGTGGTCAACGTGGCTTGGGGCGGGGGGATCATAAAGGGCCTCCCTTCTCTGAGTTCCCGCGCATGGAGCCACCAAAGAAGGGAGTCCTTGCAAACTCTGCTCAGTGGTATCGGCGTGTTCAACGGGTGGAGTGATAGGGACCACTGAACTTGTAGGGTCCACTGTAATATCCTCATTCGCAGGAGTGCATGAAGAGAGAGAGAGACCGATCGCTGCCGCCATAGACCCTAGTGCCCTCAGGACTAACTCCGCCAGAGGAGCAGGACTCTGAAGAAGGGCTAATACCAGATATGACAAGCTGCTCAGCCTGTCTGAAGTTAGAGTAGCTCGAGAGATACGGGTATCCAACCTGGCCCCTATGAATTCCAGGGCCTGAACGGGGCACAGGGAGGATTTCTGCAGGTTCACCGAGAGGCCTAAGTTGTGGGCAAGGGTCAGGGCGTAATCCCCTGCCACGCAGAGCTGATGCCTGTTGGCAGCGGTAAGGAGCCAATCGTCTAGGTACGGGAAGACCTGAATGCCCTGAAGTCTCAGGTGGGCTGCAACCACTGCCATGACTTTGGTGAACACCCTGGGGGCTGAGGTGAGGCCGAACGGAAGAACCCTGAACTGATAATGAGTGGCTCCCAGCCGGAAGCGGAGGAACCTTCTGGATCGTCTGTCCATCAAAATGTGGTAGTATGCATCCTTGAGGTCTATAGAGCATATCCAGTCGTTCTCCCGCAGAAGGGAGAGAATTGATTGGAGGGTGACCATCCGGAATTTTTCCTTGGGAATGAACAGGTTCAGAGCGGAAAGGTCTAAGATGGGTCTTAGGTCCCCCGTTTTCTTTGGCACCAAAAAGAACCTTGAGTAATAACCCAATCCGGACTGATCTAGGGGGACGGGCTGGATGGCTCTTTCTTAGCAACTTCGATATCTCTGAAGCCGCTGCCTCCCTCTGATCGGGTGGTACATCGGGGAGGCGTCTGGTCGTGGGGGGAAGGTTTATGAAGGGGATGGAATAACCTCTGGATATGATACGGAGCACCCATCGATCTGTCGTAGCTGCTGGGCGGGCCTGTCCGAGAAAGGTTCTCTAGACCCGAAGTTACGCGGCCCCCCTTCTGCCTCTGGGCCAGCGCCCACCTTGCCCTCTGCCTCTAGAGGATGAGGGGTCCGAAGCTGGATGGGATTGCTGAGACTTATGGAACCACAGCTTCTTTTGTCCCCTCTGATTCCTGGAGAAGGATCATTGGGGATTAGAGAAGCGGACTCAGACGGTAGACAGCGTCTTCCCGTCCTTTTCGCTTTGGACCAGCGTATCGCGAACAGTCTTGCCGAAAAGCGAAGATCCGTCAAAAGGGGAGTTCGCGAAGGACGCCTTGAAGGGATCCGCGAAGTCGCAAAGATGGAGCCAGGCATGACGTCGCAAGACGACCCGGCTCCGCTGGCCCTAGCGGCTCCCTCCATTGCATGGGAGAGAAGCCGCATGGACGTATTAGAAATGGATTTTAGAGTGGCCAAGTCGAAAAAACATTCTCGTCTCCGACCAACATGGACTCCGGGGGGGCTGCAGCGTATTCCTTGATCAAGTCTCGCTGTAGCCTATTCCTTGATCAAGTCTCGCTGTAGCCTGATGGTATGTGCCATATAGTTCAACGCCCTTATCGAAAGAGTCGCTGAAGCAAACATCCGCTTCCCAATGCAGTCCAGTGCTCGAGATTCCTTATCTGGCGGGTGGACCAAAGAACTCTGAGCGAGTTCTTTCTTGGTGGCAGCCGCCACCAACATGGCATCAACGGGAGATCCCTTGGCCCAGGACTGCCTATCTGTAGGGGGGCTAAGGACTTTATCCGGATGCCTAGGAATTGGCTCCACGGTGTCGGGCTCCTTCCACGCCCTGGTAGTAATTAAGTCTACCAGGGGGTCAGCCGGAGGGGACACCCAGGAGGTAGATGGGCCTGCCTCAAACGCCTCCAGGCACACGGATTCATCCACGGAAGGTTTTTGGGCAGACCACCCCCCTCTAATACGCAACATTTCCATGATGTCTCCGAAGGAGACATCCTCGGGGGGTGACCTTGGGGAACCTTCCCTTTCATCTAAATCCGTGTCGGTGGTAACGGACTCGGGAGTCCAGGTGCCTCCTTTTACAACTATGTTTCCGAGGGACCTCCTCGGTGGGGCTATCCGAAGAGGGCTCGTCCACGGGTTCTTGTTCCTCCACGGGAACTAGCTGGAGGGCTTGGGCAGGCTGTCCTGATGGTCGGATGACGGAAGATAGACCCTCATACAGTGGGGGCATGGGAGGATAGCCCGGACCGGGGACCTGGAGGACCTCAAGAGTACCCTCTCCACTACCTCAAAAGCCGAAGGAGAACTACTCTCGCAAGGCTCCGAAAGCATTCTCCTCGGCTCCGAGGTAGGGATCGGGGTCGGGGCAGATGCAGTCGGCGCCAAGATAGAGGTGCGCTCCGAACCCAGCGGCGCCGAAGACACACCAACTCTCTCGGATCCGACGCTCAGCCCTCGGCCCCGAGAACGCGGATCCGACAAGCTCGAGGGTATAGTCGGCGAAGAGACCAGCGCTATCGGCGCTGACAAATCCCCGGCTCCGAAAGGGCCCGGATCCGACGACTCCGAGACCCGAAAACGAGTCGGAGAAGAAGGAGTGATCTGGGCAAAAATGGGGGCCACACTCCCTCCCAGGGGGGGGGGGAGGCAAGAGCACCCCCATCTGCATTTGGGTCTGTATGAATCGACGCATCATCCGATCCATGTCTGCTTTGTTGAGGCTTCTGGTCGATCTAGAAGAAGTTGTCGAGGCGGGCTGGGAGGGCCGCCTCGACGACCTCAAGGGAGACTGGTTCTCCGGCGAGAAACTGGGCGAACGGAGCCGAGGGGGGAGGATCCGGAGACCCTCGAGGGAGACTTAGTCATTTTAGATGGCGGGACTGAGGTTTGAGCCTCGGACCGCCTTTTATGGGATTTATGTCCCTCCTTATCCTTGTGCCTCTTCTCTCTGGTAGAAGAGGCACCAGCGTCACTCGTGCTCGAACCCAAAGAGGGAGGTTGAGTCCCGGGTTGAGCAAGGGGCGCAGAAGGCACCGGGGCTGCCGAGGCAGCCTGAGCGGGAGAGGAAGAAGCCGATTCCTGAGGTAGCTTTCCCGCCAGGATCAGCTTATTCTTCCTATCCCCAAGCGCCTGGGGGTTAAAGGCCGCACAAATTTGGCAGGCCACAGATAAATGGGCCACCCCCAGGCATAAAACGCACTGAGTGTGGCCATCAACTGGTGAAAGCTTATGGCCACACTCAGTACACTTGGAAAAATGGCTTTGGGCCATTCAGCCATTTTAAGTCTCTCACACACACACCCAAACACTAAAGGGGGGAGGGGTGTCACAGAGAGAAAGAAAAAGCTAACTATAAGAATAACTAAACTACCGAAAGAAAAATCAGAGCACTACACACACACATACACAACTACAATTTTACAAAAAGCTAGAGAAAAAAAAGTTTTTAGCAAGTTAATGATCTCACCAAGCCAGGAGCTCTTCAAAAAGTAGCTACTTCAGCCGTGGCAAAAAACGATCTGAGGTAATACAGCAGGTTGCAGGGGATTATTGGTAGGGGGAGGAGCTAGGAGCTCAGATCTTGTAGCTTGGAAAGCTGCCGGCTCGGATCCGAAGTCGGATCAGATACCCACAGGTTGCAGAGCAAATGAAGTAACTACTTCAGGTCAATATTCAGTACCCATTTGTCCTGGGTGATCATGTGCCAATTTTGTGAGAAAAGTGCTAGTTTTCCCCCTAAGGGGGCTGCCAAAAGGTAAGTGCTTGGCATTTGTAGAGGAAAGTCATTGGGATTGTTTCCTATAAGGTTGTGATTTATCTTCTCCGCCTTTGGGGGCTGAAGCACCCCATTGTTTAGGTCTGTATGAGCCTTGGGGCTGACATCTGCCTCTCTGTGGCCTGTCTGACACTGGAAAGGACCAATTTTTAGAAGGCCAATTCCTGCTAAATCTAGGTGGCTGAACCTGTAAGAAATCCTTTACTGTCTGCATTGATTTTGCTTTATCCTCCATTTTCAACACCTCTTCTGCCTTAACACCAAACAAAGTATCATGCTGTAATGGAGCATCCAATAATTTTGCTTTAACATGATCAGGTAAACTCTGTTCTTTTAACCAAGCATGCCTTCGAATGACAGAACCACTGCGGCTCTGCAAGAAGCCTCTAATGAATCAAAACCACATTGCAAAGTATGCTTTCCCACTTGTTCAGCTGCATGCAATAAATCCTGCACTTCCTTGTTTTCAGGGCATTCAGAGCTTGTAAGCATTTTCTGTTTTAGCAAAGACATTAGGTATTGTTGATATTTAAGCATGTGAAACTGGCAGTTTAAAGCCCTTACAGCTAACGTAGCAGAGGTGTACACTTTTTTCCCCCCATCTGTCCAGTGCTCTAGAATCCCTATAAGAGGGAACAAGGTTTTTTTTGCAGTGGAAGCCTTGACCCCTTTGGGATCCTGAGAAATAGTTTCTGGATCAGCAGCACGGCTTTTATAAAGAAATTTATGAGAATCTGGAACCCTGTAGTACCTATCCGGCTTAACTGGTGCAGGGGCTAAAGAATCAGGAGTCAAACTGGATTCAGAAAATACATCAACAATATCTAGTACAGGGGGGATATAGCAAGAGGCCTGTGCTGAGGCAACAAAAGAAAGTATCTGAGCCTTTTCTTGGATTCTGAATAATCCTGGCTCTCCCAATGGAAATGTTCCCTCATGGTGTAGTCCCCAGGAGGAGAGGCTGAAATGATAGATTCTTCAGCATCAGAGTCCTCATAGGGAGGAAGAGAATATCCCTGTTCTGAAGAGGAATCAGAAGAAATAGAAACCTGGTCAGAGGAGTCATAGTCAGTGTCTTGCCTAGGCCTTTTATCGGGGGGGGGGGTGGGAACCCCTGATCAAAGTAATTAGGTCCTCGGCCATTTTGAGCATCTGCTTCTTTGGCATGGATGACTGTCCAGGAGAATGCTGTACTCGTTTCTTTGTCTTTAAAGGTGTTTTAGACTTTGCCTTGGCTGCTGAAGTGGTCTTGATAGTAAGCTGTGTAGGTCTGAAAACACCCTCAGAAGCCGATGCCTGCTCAGCGGCTCCGGACCCATCTGAGGGAATAGTTTCCGTAGGCCCAATACCTTGAGTTTCCAGAGGCCTAGCTGTCTCCACGTGGGAGTCGGAGGTGGCCTGTGGCTCTGAGGTAGCGGGTGTCAGGGGCTGCGAAAGCGCCTCACTGAAAACCGGCGACTGGCCTAGAAGAGGCTTTGTTGTCGGTTTTGGACCTCGGATGCCAGTCTTTTTCTTTGTCCTTGCGCTTTTTATGGACTCCGGTAGTCGGTTGTTCCGACGGCATTATATAGTTAAACCTTCGGCCAAAGTAATGTAAAGCAAAATCGAACAGATGCTTAATAGTGCGTTGGTTGAATCTAGCACAAAACTGACAACTAGCAACGTCGTGGTCAGGGCCTAAGCAAGGAATACAGTAAGAATTTTATTACTATTTTTTATTTATCATTTGTTGACCGGAAAAGTCCGACTAGGTTCCACAGAGCCTGTTTTCAGCTGAGGCCCGGGGAGAAATGCTCCGGATGCATGTCTTTGGAATGTGGGAGGAAACCGGAGTACCCGGAGGAAACACACGTGAACACAGGGAGAAAGTACAGTTTTGTACCTACCATAAATGTAGATGTTAAAGTGCTCATACAGCTGCAGTCATTACAGATGGGTTATCCTGCCGTCAGGCGGGTCCTCGGTCGGCTGAATTCCAAAGTCTAGGTCCGGCATCGGTTGTCGTCGCTTCTTCCCTGACGTCAGTGCGGCAGGGGTATAAAAGAGGCAGCCAACGCCATTTTCTTCAGTTTTTCTTGCCCCAGATGTCAGGTGCCCCCAGAAGGAAGGCAAAACATAATATTATGCAAACATGCAATGTAGATAAATCAGAAAACAGTAGTTGCAAGCAAATACACCATAAAAGAATACCCCCAAATAGGTTGTATGATAAAGGTGTTTGTCATAAGGCCTGTCCTAAGAGGGGATGGAGGGAGGGTAACCTGGACTGCAGCTGTATGAGCACTCTAACATCTACATTTATGGTAGGTACAAAACTGTACTATGTTCATCGTGCATACAGCTGCAGTCATTACAGATGGGTAGAATCCCAAAGCTAAGTAAGGGTGGTAGGTACTAAGTGGAACTAGGAGGGGCTAGGATGCCCTGCAGGACTGCAGTGGCAAAACCCGCTCTAGATTTAGAGTATAGTGGAAGGTGGTAATGCTTGGAGAAAGTGTGCACTGAACTCCAAGTAGCTGCTTCCAAAATGTCCTTGGTAGGGACCCCCCCTGAGGAAAGCTGTAGAGGTAGCTGTAGCCCTGGTGGAGTGGGATCTGATGTATACAGGCACAGATTTTCCATGAAATGAACAAAAGTGTATGCAGTGGGCTATCCATTTTGAAATGGTCTGTTTGAAAATTGCCTTTCCTTGAGCACCTGTAGCATAGGACACAAAGAGCTGCTCAGATTTCCTGAAGGACTTTGTTCTGTCCAAGTAATAACGAAGTTGTCTGTGAATGTCCAAGGAATGTAGTAGTCTCTCTCCTTTGTCCTGTGGATTTGGATAAAAGGTAGGTAAATGAATAGTCTGATTCAAAACTACACTGGATACAACCTTTGGCATGAAGGTAGGGTTGGTTCGTAAGGAAACTCTGTCCTGATGGAAAATGATGAATGGTTGCACAGCCATGAGGGCCTGTAGCTCAGAAACCCTGCGTGCTGAGGTAATAGCCAGAAGGAAGGCTGTTTTCCACGACAAGTATTGTAGCTCTGTTGAAGAAGCCGGCTCAAAGGGAGGCAGGGTCAGCTTTTCCAATACGAAGTTGAGGTCCCAAGCTGAGACTGGTGGTTTCCGTGGGGGTTTTTATATTTTTTGCCCCTCTGAGGAACTGCCTTAATAGAGGATGTGAGAATAAAGGAGGATCTGTATTGTATTGTGCAGAAATGGCTGAAGCGTGGATCTTGGAGAAAAAGGAAAGGCCACTGTTTAACATCTCAGCTAGGTACTGTAAAATTTGAGGTATATTTATTACCCAAGGATTCTGGCCCTTTTCTTGATTCCAGGAACAAAATCGTTTCCATTTGGCGGAGTAGGTTTTTCTAGTAGGGGGTCTTCTGGCCTCCAAGATGACATCCTGCACCTCCTTGGAGAGGAGAGTCTGTTGTGAAATTAAGGTATTCTCCATGCAGCTAGATTTAAGGTTTTGAGCTGGCTGTGAAGGGTTTTGTAGTTGTGCTGGGACAACAGAAGAGGAACTAGAGGTAGGATCCATGGTGGCGAGTGTGACAGGCTCTTTAGGAGCGGATACCAGTGCTGTCGTGGCCAGTCTGGAGCAATGAGAATCATTTGTGGCCTCTCTGCTCTGGCTTCTAATAGAACTTTGGTCAGTAGAGGAAGAGGCGGGAAGGCATAGACTGTCAATGTTGTCCAATTGAAGGAGAGTGCACCCACTTTCCAGGCCTGTGGATGATAGGTCCTTGAACAGAATTTTTTCAACTGGTAATTTCTGTGGGTAGCAAATAGATCTATGTCTGGCTGTCCCCATGCCGGAGTTATCTTTGAGAAGACTTGAGGATGCAACTTCCATTCGTGTGGGTCTGTCATGTTTCTGCTTAAGTTGTCTGCCAGTGCGTTTTCCTTCCCTGGCAGGAATTGTGCCTGTAGTTGAATTTGTAATTCCAGAGCTGTGTTCCACAGGGTCATGGCTTGCCTGCACAGGGGGTATGAATGAGTTCCCCCCTGTTTGTTTATGTACCACATGACTGTGGTGTTGTCTGTCCTTATCAGTAGCTGGCCTGGATGCAGTAGGTCCTTGAAGGTCATAAGGGCATTTTGCATGGCTAGCATCTCCTTTTGGTTGATGTGTAGGTGCTTCTCTTTTTGGGACCATTTTCCCTGAATGCACTGATCTGCCATGTGTGCTCCCCAGGCGTAGTCTGAGGCGTCCGTTGTGATGATGTGAGTTGCTTGAGGTAAACAGAAAGCGAGACCTGTGTTTCTTTGGCATGCTTGAGCCCACCACAAAAATTCCTTTTGTAGGCATGGAATGAGTGGTATAACTGTTTCCAAGCTGTGGCTGTGTTAAGACCATAAGTTTTTTAGGTACCATTGTAGTTTCCTCATATGCAGCTTTGCACATGGTATCAGTAAGATGCAAGATGCTATGAATCCCAGAGCCTGCAGAACTTTCCTTGCAGTTAGTCTGGTTAAAGTTGCCATTTTGTTGAAGTATTGAGACAGTTGCCCTTGTTTGTCTGGCGTGAGGTAAGCCATCTGGGTGGTTGTATTTAAGCTGGCACCCAGGAAAATTATCTGCTGAGAAGGTATTAGTTTTGATTTCTTTTTGTTCACTGTGTATCCCAGGTAGTTTAACAGTTTTATTACAAACGCCAGATGCTGCAATAGAATGTCCTTGCTGTCCGCTTGGATCAGGCAGTTGTCCAGATATGGGTAGATTTGTATTCCTTGTTGTCTGCAGAAGGCAATTACGGATGCCAGGCATTTCGTAAACACTCTGGGCGCAGTAGATAAGCCAAAGGGCAATGCAGAGAATTGGTAATAGGTTGAACCTGCAAGAAATCTGAGGTATCTTCTGCAATCTTGTCCGATAGGGACATGCAGTAATGCCTCCTTGAGGTCCAACGTTACCAGCCAAGACTCCTTGC
Source organism: Protopterus annectens (assembly GCF_019279795.1). Taxonomy (NCBI): domain Eukaryota; kingdom Metazoa; phylum Chordata; order Ceratodontiformes; family Protopteridae; genus Protopterus; species Protopterus annectens. The sequence continues at coordinate 242,571,177 of NC_056737.1, forward strand.
CCAGCATGGGAAGAAGCTGCTGTAATGTGAGCATCTTGAATTTTGGTACCTGTAGATATGTGTTTAGGATGGATAGGTCTAAGATGGGTCTCCAATCTTTGTCCTTCCTTGGTACCAGAAATAGTCTGGAATAAAAACCTTGACCTTGTTCTTTTGCAGGTACGTCGTGAATTGCTTTCATATCCATGAGTGCGGAAATTTGTCTTTGTGCCTCTGCCCATTGATTTTGTGGCAGGTTTGGCAAGCCTTTCATTTTTGGAAGGGTGTGAAAGTGGAACCTGTAGCCTCTGTCTATAATGTCCAGAATCCATTTGTCTTTTGTAACAATGTGCCAGTTTTTTTGAAAATAATGCCAGTTTTCAGCCCAAAGGTGCTGCCATTATAGCTTTGTTTGTCAGGCATAGGGGGAAGTCATTGTGTCTGTTTTCTAAATGACTGTGGCCTATCTTCGCCACCTCTTGGGGTTGGTGCTTGCCACTGTCTAGCTCTGTAAGATCCTTGAGGTTATCCTCTACCCCTTGGGCATCTGTATCTGCCCCTTTGAGGTCTGTCCGTGGCTGGAAAGGACCAATTTTTTGAAGGCCAGTTTCTGCTGAAGCGTGGAGGTTGCACCTGCAAGAAATCTAACTGCTTGCATAGATTTCGCTTTTTCCTCCATTTTCTTTAGTACCTCCTCAGCTTTAACACCGAACAATACATCTTTTTGAAGTGGTGCATCTAATAACTTTGCTTTGACATGATCTGGTAAGGTTTGCTCTTTGAGCCAAGCATGTCTACGTATGACAGACCCTGTGACAGCAGCTCTACATGAGGCCTCTAAAGCATCAAAACCACACTGCAAGGTATGTTTACCCACTTGCTCTGATCCATGCAACAAAATCCTGCAACTCTTTCAAATCTGGTTGTTCTGTTTGTGTCATTTTGCTTTTCAGCTGGGATAACAAAAACTGTTGGTACTTTAACATATGAAATTGACAGTTTAATGCCCTCATGGTTAAAGTGGCTGATGTATACACCTTTTTCCCCCCACCTTTCTAATGCTCTGGAATCTCTCTGAAGGTTAAGGGTTTTTAGCAGTAGAGGCCTTTATCCCCTTGGGACCCTGTGAAATTGTTTCTGGGTCAGCAGTATGGCTTTTATAAAGGAACTGGTGAGAATCAGGAACCCGGTAATACCCGTCTGGTTTAACAGGAGCTGGAGGGTAAAGAATCTGGATTAAGACTGGCTTCTGCGTACACATCATCCAAAATATCTAAAACAGGAGGGATATCCAGGGGCCTATGCTGGGGGAGCAGTAGAAATTCCCTGAGCCTTTTCTTGGAATCTGAGTAATCTTGGCCTTCCCAGTGGAAGTGCTCCCTCAATGTATGCAGGGTTTCCCCAAAAGAGTAGTCCTCGGGGGGGGGGGGGGGACTGAGGGAATAGACTTCCTCAGCATCAGAGTCTTCAAAAGGGAAATAGGCATAATCCTGGGTCTCAGAATGGTCTGAGGTAATAGAAGCCTGGTCTGAGGAAGGGTAGTCTTCCTCCAATCTGGGTCTTTTGTCAGAGGGGGGTTGAGAACCCCTGATGAGAGTTATCAAATCCTCAGCCATTTTAAGCATCTGTTTTTTAGGCATAGGGCCTTTAGAGGAGGTCTGAGGGCCTTGTTTTTTAGTTTTGATGGTAGCTTTAGATTTAGTGAAGGCTTTAATAGAGAAGGTGGTAGGCCTGAAGACGCCTTCAGAAATGGCAGGTTTCCCCGCCAAGAGTGGCGTCGGTATCTGCAGTGGGAATGGAGACCGAGGAGCCTGCGACCTCGGGTACTGAAGACACTGGTAAAATAGTTTCATCGGTAGTCAGGGGCTGTGTAGGCGCCTCGCTGAGAACCGGAGAACCAGTAGTCGGCCTTAGCGTGGTCTCAGTACTTGGTGCAGACCTCGGATGTCGGTCCTTGTCTTTGCATCTTTTTCCTAAAACTGGCGTCTGTGTATCAGACATGATATAATTAAATTTTTTGCCAAAATAATGAAGGACGAACTCCGCCCGGCGCTTAATAGTGCACTTGTTGAGCCTAGCACAAAAACGGCAGGCTGAGACGTCGTGGTCTGGCCCTAAGCAAGGTATACAGAAAGAGTGAAAATCCTTATGCGGTATTTGCTTCCCACAAGAAATGCAATTATTAACTTTGTCTGACATCGGATTGAGGCAAGAAAAGTTTCCCCAACGGGGTACTTAGCTTTAAAGAAGACTTCGGCTGAAATACTGTTTGTAAATCTCAGGAGCTGGCTGACCGGCACTTGCGAACTGCTTCTGCTTCGGGCACCGTGCGGCAAGAAAGACTGAAGAAAATGGCGTCGGCTGCCTCTTTTATACCCCTGCCGCACTGATGTCAGGGAAGAAGCGACGACAACCGACGCCAGACCTAGACTTTGGAATTCGGCCGACCGAGGACCCGCCTGACGGCAGGATAACCCATCTGTAATGACTGCAGCTGTATGCACGATGAACATCATGCAAACTCCACACAGAAGGCACCCCAGCCGAGAATCGAACCGGGGAACCTCTTGCTGTGAGGCGACAACGTTAATCGCTGCACCACTGTGCCGCCTGAAAATCCTGAGATGGAAATCCTTATGAGGTATTTGCTTCCCACAAGAAATACAATTGCTAACTTTTACTGACATCGGTCTGGAGCAAGAAAAAGTTTCCCCAACGGTGTACTTAGCTTTTATTGAAGACTTCGGATCTAAAATTCAATTGTGAAAATCTCAGGAGTCGGCAGACCGGCACGTGCGGACCGCTTTTGCTTCGGGCACCGTGCAGCAAGAAAGACTGAAGAAAATGGCGTCGGCTGCATCTTATATATCCCTGGCGCACTGACGTCAGGGAAGTGTCGACAGCAACTGACACCGGACTAGGACTTTGGAATTCAGGCCGACTGCGGGTAGCCTGCCATCAGGATAACCCAAGTGTAATGACTGCAAAAGTGAAACACGAACATCTTCACACATCTGCCCTACTGCACAAACTACATTACCACAATGTGAAGGAAGAGAAATGAACGTTACACACTTACCATAACGTTAGATCCTTGTTGTCTCCTTCTATCCTCCTCAAAATAAGGATTTCGGATCCATACGGATCAGACATTGGCAGCTCTAGACTTACGGCTCTAAGGCAACTCTAAATTTGTGGATCTAAGACTTAGGCTCCCCTACTACCCATAATCCCCCTCAGTCAACTGAATACTTCTAATTGAGTTTGCCTAACAGCAACATAATTGATACCCAGTTCAAAGATGTACAGTAGGGATACCGACCATGAGTGTACTTAAGACAAGGCTCCAGAGACAGGCACAAGATGGTCAAACTGGAGCCCATGGAGAGTGAAAATTCAATGGTGGGTACTGGAGGGAAGGAAAGCTGAAGAGGATGGAAGACGACTAGCATTATAAGTACATCACTTTCATATCCAATGTTCACTTCCATCCATCCTCAATTGATGGGACACTGGAATGTATGTCCAGCATACACAGATATAAATGTACACACAGTAGACCAGGAAGTCGCTGTAGAGATGTTATCAATAGGCACCCTTAAGAAACTGTCCGTAGAAGTGGCTATCAATAGACACCCTTATGAAATTGGCTGTAGAAGTGGTTATCAATAGGCAACATTAAGAAATTGGCTGTAGAAGTGGTTACCCCCCCCCCCCGGCAGAATAAGTTAGGGGATTTCAGGACAAGGCTAAACCTCTTTCCTTATATACATATGAATTACATTCATATCCTCACCTGGAAAGAATTTCAGAAACCCCTCGTCTCCTTTTCATCAGCCAAATTGGGGAAAACATTTGGTCTGTTTACCCCATAGCTCTACTTCAAAGTAAGCATAATCTCAAATGTAGATGAACATCCATCGATCGTAATGTATAATCCCCTTGACTGGAAACAATTTGGGAAGAAAATAGGTAGAGTAATAGTCTGAGTCAAAGAAACCACCTTGGGGAGAAAAGCAAGGTTAATTCAAAATGACACCCTATCTTTATCAAAAAAGAAGTAAGATGGTTTACGAGAGACAGCTTGAAGCTATGTAATTTTGTGAGCAGAAAACAGCTTTCACTCTGTGTCAGTAGTGCGTGCAACAGGGTAGACATGTACTCATTACCTTGGTGGTGTTTTTTCAGCTGTTGTGTGTTGGACATCAGTGTCTCTCAACAAAGACAATTTTTCTGTAGTTGCAGCTGGTTCAAAAGGGGGTTCTGTCAAGACCTGAAGTAAAAAAAGTAATGTCCCAAGGTGGAATCTCTTAAGGGGGGGGGGGGTGAAGAGGGAAAGTACTTCTTAGAAAAGCTTTAGACAACTTCAGGAGACACAACTGTTCATTTCTCTCTCTCGCTCTCTCGTGAAAATTTAAGATAGCAGCCATTTGAACTTTAATAGTGGAATACCCTGTCTTGAAAGAAACCTTCTAGAAAATCTAAAATAGCAGGGAGAGGGGCAAAAAAAAAGTATATCAGTGTTGGATGCCCATGCAGGCAATCTCTTGTATTTGTTTCTATAAAATTTCCTAGTGGAGGGTTTCTGAGAGGATGTTAGGAAATTCAAGACCCAAGATGAAAGCCTGGACTACATGGCCAACATGGGAACTGGAAATTTCAGGACTGCTATGGTTGGCTGACTATTATTGGACAGGCGAGAGATGAGGTCAGAAACAGGAATCAATACCAAGGGGATGCAACAAGTGAGGCCAAAAAGACAGGGAAACCTAATTTCTTGTGGCCCAAAAAGGGGGAGAGATGAGGATTGCTCTTGCCTTATACCATACGTTTTTTGCAGAAACTTTGGTACGATGGGAGTAGGTGGATAAGTATACAGAAGACCCAGGGGCCAAGTGTGGACCAAATCTTCCCTCAGGGACTCCCCCTCCTGGGTATCAGGATGAAGTAGCTGATGCACTGCGTTGGAGGGGTGGCAAACAAGTTGCAGCATGGCTGGCCCCAGTGGCTGAAAATACTATCCACCACTACTTGATTTAGGAACCACTCGTGAGGTAGAAGAATGGACCTGCTCAGCTTGCCCCCTAAAATAATGGATTTCCCCAGGATGTGCATTGTCACCAGAAAGTGATGGGAAGACCCCACCCACTTACAAACACTCATGACTTCTCGACATAATGAATAAGAATGTGTTCCCTATTGTTTGCAGATGTTCTACACCACCAAGTTATCTGTCTGGATCAAAATCCCTCCTCTCTTGGGTAGGTCCCAGAAAGCCTGCAACACCAAGAACACTACCCTCATCTCAGAAAACTGATGCAAAAACTGGCCCCCCCCCCGAGGACAACTATGTGATATGGAATGTCTTTCCCATTAAATACCCCAACCCCACTACAGCTAGGAAATCTCCATAGTCACTGTGGCCTGAGGGGGGCATTAAAGAAAAAAAGCAACTTTGGGAAACTGGGGGGGGGGGGCATCCACCGATGATTATGTTGTCTGCATATGCTAGTGAGACAAATGGGAAAGTGCATCAGTTGGGTAAAGCATTGTCCACTGAACTGAGGGAGTCCACTACTACACCCTCATGTGAAATCTCAATAGCGGAACCAGGGTGATAGATGCTGCCACAGATCCCAGGAGGTGGAATATGCACCTACCGAAGATTTCAGATTGGAAAGGACCACTGAAGCTTGTTGTCGAAAGGTAAGAATTCTTGACTCCTGAAGTCTGGCTACCTGCAAAGTCGTATTCTAATAGGCCTCAATGAACTCTATTGTTTGGACAGGAACCAACTTTGATTTGGAAGCAAAGCTAGAACAAAGAATCCCTGGCATAAAGTAGCAGACTCCTGGAGGGAGCAGTTATGAGCCAGTCATCCAGTTATGGGAACATGCAGAAGCCCTGCAGTCTGAGGTGACCTGAAACCATTGCCATACACTTGAATACCCAGAGGACTGTGAATGAGACCAAAGGCCAAGGCTCCGAATTGAAAATGACCGGTCCCAGTTTAAAGTAGAGAAATCTTCCAGACTGCTAGGTTATCTTGATGTGGTAGTGCACGTCTTGGAAGGTCTACTGAGCACATCCAGTTCTCCTTCCATAAGAGGGGCAGGATGGACTGAACTGTGACCATCCAGTACTTTGTTTTACATAGGTTTAGACAGCTGAGGTCCTTCTTTGGTATCAAAGAGAACCTCAAGTAGAATGCAGATACTTGTTGGTCTGGTATGACCTCTTGGATTGCTTGACTACCTGCACCCTTTTTTTTTTAAATCTCTTGCACTGAAATCTTCCTTTGTGGGAGTGGGACATCAGGGAGTTAGAGGAAGAGAAGGAATTGTATAGCCTCTGCTTACAATTCTTTGCACCCACATATTTGGTGGTAATGGCTGTCGAGCCCTAGGGATGCAGAGACAAGCACCCCCCCAACTGCCTCCAGAGTGCAGCAGTTAGTTATCCCTTTAAGAGCACTGGAAGGGTCCCGTCAGAAAAGGGACCCGAAAACTCTTGATTCTGCAGATCACCTCAGCTGCAATGGAAATGTCTATTATGATTATTCCGCCCTCTGCCTTTGGGGAGGGGGCTGTTGCTAGACCCCTTGAGATTTACAGAACCAAAGTTTACTGCTACCTTTCTGGTTCCCACAAAATGTCCTTTGAGGGGTAGAGAAGCAGGTCCCAACAGCAAAGTCTTGCCATCCTGCTCACCTACAGACGCAGTCTCCTTCACCTTTAGACCAAAGACAGTAGACCCTTCCTAGGCAGCATTGACAAAAGATGTCAAACTGCTCTACAAAATCGCCGAGATGCATCCAGTCATGCCAGCAAATGGTGATGCTGATGCCTGCTGTTCTCAACATGCCATTAGCAGCATTAGAAATAAGGCATATGAACATGTTTGAGAGGGACTGGAAGGTAGCTAGGTGTGTATCCAATTATTGGTGCACTTCCGCAAATAATATTAGAAGAGCAAAGTAGTTCAGTGCCCTAAACTCAAAAGTTTGCTGAAGTGTAAATCTGCTTTCCAAACCTGTCCAATGCCCTGGGCTCCCAGTTAGGGAGATGGACAGTACAGCTGCCTTCCACAAGATCTTTCTTAGTGGCCACTATTACCACCATGGAGTCTACCACAATACCCTTGCTTCAGAAATGTCTGCCCTTAGGAAAGATTAAGGTTTTACCAGACCTACAGGTAATTGATTCAACCACTTCTGGTTCTTTCCAAGCCTCCCTCTAAATTAAGTCTACAAGTTTGTCAGCAGGAGGAATTACCCAGGAAGGAGACGGACCAGCCCCAAAGGCCTTGAGGAATACAATTTCCTCTCAGGAGGGGATGTCAGCGGACCATCCTCCCTTCTCTCAATTCTAGAATCTCAAAGGAAATGTCCTCTGTGGGGATCTAGGAGAAGCGTCCCCTTCATGGAAACTAGTATCCTCTGAGTGACTCTTGAAGGGAATCTAAATACCTACTTTTGCATGCATGCTTCCTGTGTATTTCAGTGGTGGGAGATTCTGGCAAAGTTGCAGAAGCAGGTTGGGAGTCCATAATATGGACCATTTCACGACCCCTAGGGACTGGCTGTCCCATGGTGGCAAGAGGAGGAGGAGGTAGAAGACCTGAAGAAATTAGTACAAGGAAGGACAGCTCCGAGTGAGAGAGAGAGAGATGCCTGTTCTCTAGGCTTAGAGAGGAACCTCCTGAAGGCTGAAGCTGAGACCAGTCCAAAAAGGGTATGTTCTGAGAACCAATGAGGATTGGCTCCAAAGCTGGCACTAGGGCCGAACTTTCAACACCAGTAGCACTGACTGGAAGGGAAGCATCTGAAAATCTTGGAGGTGATTTTGACCTCTGGTGCTGGAGCCAGCCGGTCTGCCCTGGGACCTGTCGACATCAGACACCAGAGTCAACCAGGTCAGATATCTTGTTGAACAGACTCATTTTTTCTGCTCCCATAAATCCACAGGAAACAGCTGGATCTACAGGCACCAGATCAGATCATACTGGAAAAGGAGTGTGAGGAAGTCTTCCATCCCCACCCCCAACAACAGTGGTCAGTGCAGGGAGGACCACCAGCTGAATGTGCGCCCTCCATAATTTTCTCATTATCCTGTCATCTGCTTTGGACAAGCTCCTGGATGACCACACTGACCTAAGAGAAGAGGTAGTAGAAGTTGGCCTGGAAATACACTGGAATGACATCTCCTGATATAAGGTGGAAAAGTAGTCTCAAACTAAGATTCCTGTGAAAACCTGGATTCAGCAAACGTCAGATCAAATCTGAAATCCTAGTGGACTCCAAAGGATTTTTTGGACCTTTGGGGCAGGGGTTGACAGGCCCATCTGATCAGAAGATCTCCTTCTAGATTTCTTCGTACTTTTTTTTTTTTTCCTCAGGGAACTTCTCATGAGCTATATCCTTATCCTTATTTATATTTGACCCCTTCTCCCTTACTTTTGTCTGCTGCTTTCTAATGCAGGAGGAGGAAAAGAAGAAAACTGTGGGGGTTACCTTCCCCAGCGGTGGCAGGGAGAAGCCCCTTCAAGGCCAGCTTTGACTGCAACTCAAACAGTTCAGGCTCTGAAAAAGGAGCATGCAGAGCAATGTTCAGCAAGATGCGAGGCCCCCAAACAATATGCACATTTAAGAGACTGTGTGTCTTTTGGCTGAATTTTATGGCCATAATAAATACACTTTCTAAAGCCACAGGCCAGGTCAGCCATACTGGACAGTTTACACAAACAGCAACGATCACAACAGAAACAGGGATAGCAAATTACTATAAAAATATCAGGTTAAGCCCAAAACAACACTCGTCACTAGAATTTTCATCACTTGATACTGATGAAAGGGCCGGTGCAGTGGAGCAGCAGTTAATGCTATCATCTCACAGTAAGAAGTTCTCCCATTCGATTCTCGGCTGGGGTGCCTTCTGCGTGGAGTCTGTACGTCCTCCCTGCGTTTGCATGGGTTTCCTCCGGGTGCTCCAGTTTCCTCCCACATTCTAAAAACATGCGTCTGGAGCACTTCCCTGGGCCTCTGCTAAAAATGGGCTCTGTCCCAGTTGAACTTTCCCAGTAAATGTTGAATAAATAAAAAATATATAATTAAGCAGAGGAAGTTAACAGGCTAAGCTTAAAAAAAAAAAATAAATAAATAAAATAAATAAAAAAATAAATAAAATTATATAGATATATATAGATATATATATATATATATATATATATATATACACACACACACACACACACACACACACACACACACATGTACATAAATGTGTATGTGTATATATATATATATATATATATATATATATATATATATATATATATATATATATATATATATATATATATATATATATACATATATATATATATATGTATATATATGTGTGTGTGTGTGTGTGTGTGTATATATACAAAGAAGTTGTGTACTCATCATAACGTTCCATCTGAGTAGTTACACTTTTTTTGCAACCCTTTGGGTATTCGTATCCATATCGGATCTGAGTCGGCAACTTTTCAAGCATCTGCTCAGAGCTCCTCCCCTTTACCTATAACTCATCACCATCTCCTACCTTCCCTCAGATCGAGTTTGCCACTACTAAAACCAATCAGCAACTCAATTTTACAATAAACCATGACCAGGTTCGGAGGAAGGAGGGTGGGACGGTTGCAGAAAAATGAAGTGTAACTACTCAGATGGAATGCTATGGTGAGAACACAACTTCTTTATCTGAAGTAGTTAACTTTATTTTATCTACAACCTGTGGGACAGAGTCCCCAGCTACTCAAACTCCTGGGAGGCCTGCATGGAAGGATAATCCTGAGCACCGCAGAGCCGAAGGATGCTCTCCCTCTGGAGATCAAATCCAACTTATAGTGAGAAATAAAGGTATGTGACCTTGCTCAAGTTGCTGCTGAACAAATGTCATCCAGTGAAACCCTAGACTAAAAGGCAGCAGAAGTCACCATAAATTTGGTGAAATAAGCTTTAACAGGACCAGGCAAGGACAGACCTTTGTCTTTATAAATTTGCAAAACACATTGTGTAATCCATCTAGCTAAGGAAACCTTGGAGATGGCTTTACCCAGAAAGGGTTTGGAAAAGGACACAAAACTGGTCAGACTTACGGAAGGGTTTTGTTCTGTGCAAATAGAAACAAAGTTGTCTGTGAACATCTAGCAAATGCAGTTTATATTCACCCTTGTTCTGAAAATTTGGAAAGAAAACAGGCAGGTTAATTGTTTGATTAATGTTTGATTCAGAAGCCACTTTTGGTAAGAAGGAAGGGTTTGTGCAGAGAGAAACCCTGTCCTTATGGAAGATCAAGTAAGGGAGCACGGCAGACAAAGCTTGAATCTCAGAAACCCTCCTAGCTGACGTAATGGCCACTAGGAAGGCTGTCTTCCATGATAAGAACTTCAAATCTACTGATGCTGCAGGTTCAAATGGGGGAGCAACTAAAGCCTGGAGAACCAAGGTAAGGTCCCAAGGAGGAACTGAGTCCTTAACTGGGGGATGCAAAAGAAAGGTGCCTTTAAGAAAAGCCTTACATAGTCTAGAAGAGGCCAGGGCATTCATGTTTTTGCCGACGTGGAAATTCGAGATAGCTGCCAGTTGCACTTTCACAGTGGCGGAACTAGCCCCTTGCTGAAAAATATTGCCTAAGAAATCCAAAACTGCATGAAAAGGGGATGTAAAAGGATCCAGGTTTCTCTGAGAAACCCAAATTGAGAATCATTTCCATTTACTGCGGCAAATCTTCCTAGTGGAGGCCTTATGGCATGCCACCAGAAGAGTTTTTACTGAAGATGAAAGACCGGGGAGTCCTGGCAATCAAGGGAACTGGACAGCAAGCAAGCAGTCAGCTTGAGGCTGTCCAGGTTGGGCAGACAAGTGCCCGAGGGACGGGAAATTAGATCCGGGCAGGGATTCAGAATCCAAGGAGGAGCTAGAACATGAGACCAAAGGAAGGGGAACCACACCTGACAAGGCCAGAATGGGGCAATGAGGATCACTTCGCACCCCAGTCGGCAAGCTTTCTGAAGAAACTTTGGAATGAGCGGCAACGGGGGATAAGTGTACAGTAACCCGGGAGGCCAAGCATGGACTAGAGCGTCTCTAGGGGGAATCCCCTGGTGAGGAGATCAGAGAGAAGAACTCGCTGCACTTTGCATTGGAAGGAGATGCGAAGAGATTGCGGCAAGGCTGACCCCACGCCAGGAAGATCTTTTCCACTATCGATTGTTTCAGACACCACTCGTATAGCATTAGAATAGCCAAACTCAATCTGTCCGCTAAAATGTTGGAGCGTCCCAGGATGTGCACTGCAATCAGAAACCGACTGGTGGAGATCGCCCACTCCCACACTGTCATTGCCTTGCGACAGAGGGTATGATCTGGTTCCTCCCTGTGTGTTGATCTAACAGACATGTTGTCTGACTGAACTGCAATCGTCCTCAGAGGAAGAACAGTGTGGAAGGCTTGCAAGACTATAAAGCACTGCTCTCATCTCCAGAATCCTGATATGCAACCTGGTCTCGATCTGGGACCACGTGCCTTGGACTGTCCTCCCCAGATAATGCCCCCCCACCCGAGCTGGGAGGTGTCCATGGTCACTGTGGCTTGGGCTGTGGGTGAAAAATGGGCATCCCACTAAGATCTCCGGCGATTGGAGCCACCAGAGAAGTGATGCCCTGCAGGCTTTGCTGATTTGAATTGGATATTCCATGGGAGATCTAGCCAAGACCACTGTACTGCTAGAATCCACTGAAGAACCCGCATGTGAAGACGCGCACAGGGGAGAAAACAGATCGCTGCAGCCATAGAGCCCAGGGATCTGAGAACGTCGCCCGCCTTTGGTAACCTGGGGCCAAGAACTACTGATACATGGGCCCGTAGGCTCTGGACCCTGTCTGGAGTTAGGAAGACTTAGTCGAAGGGTGTCCAGCCATGCCCCAATAAAGTCCAAGATCTGCACCGGGTCCAAGAGGGATTTGGAAATCTTGGCAGTGATCCCTAGCCGGTCTGCAAGATGAAGGAAGTAGTCTCTGGCTAGTCAAAGACGATGCTTGGTGGAAGCAGCGAGGAGCCAATTGTCCAGGTAAGGGAATACCTGAATTCCCTGAATCTTGATGTTGTAAGTAAGCGTCCTGGAGGTCTATCAAGCACATCCAGTCGCATAAGGTAGAATGGACTTGTAGGGTGACTGTCCGGAATTTCTGCTTGGCGACAGCCAGGTTTAAGGCTGACAGGTCCAAAATGGGCCTGAGATCCCCCGCCTTTTTTGGCACTAAAAAGAACCTGGAGTAAACGCCTGATCCGGACTGATCAGGGGGGACCGGTTTGATGACTCATTTGTAAAGTAGCTTGGAAATCTCTAGCGCTGCCGTCTCCCTTTGAGCGGGTGGGACATCTGTGAGGTGCTTTGGTTGGACGGGAGGGGTAACAAATGGGATGGTGTAGCCTCTGGATATTATTTGAAGCACCCAGTGACCCGCAGTTATGGACTCCCAAGCCGTTGGGTGCAATGACAATCTTCCCCCGACTGCCTCCAGAGTAGAACAGTTGGGCAAACCCCTCAGGGCTGCTGCGTGGGCCTGTCCGAGAAGGGCTCCCTAGACCCAAAGTTCCTCAGACCCCCCTCTGCCTCTGGGGCGGCGTCTGTCCTGTCCCCCTCTGCCTCTAGGGGACGAGTTGTCCTGAGAGTCCCGGGAAAATGGTGATTTGCGGAACCACATCTTTTGCCCTCTCTGATTCCTAGATCTTTGAGGGCTAGAGAAGCGGACTCCAATAGCAGACAGTCTTCCTGTCCTTTTCGCTCTGGACAATGGTGTTACGTATGGTCTTCCCAAAAAGAGAAGAACCATCGAAGGGAGCACTTGTGAAAGACGCCTTAAAGGAGTCTGCAAATTGACACAGTCTGAGTCAAGCGTGTCGCCTCATAGCCAACACCAGTCCCAGCCACCCTAGCTGCTCCTTCCATAGCATGGGAAAGGAGGCGCATAGATGTGTTCGATATTGAGTTCAGAGTCAATATTTTCATGGAGAACAGACATTTGTCCTCCGGCGACAAGACTCAGCTAACTCCGTGACTAGGTTACGCTGCAGTAGTATATAACTTGTGCCAAATAGTTCAGCGCTCGGATGGAAAACATCACCAAAGGATACACTCGCTTCCCAAATCGATCCACCAACTCTGGACTCCTTTGTCCGGAGGGTGGAGCGAGGAACTCTCCTGAGCCAGTTCCCTCTTGGTGGCTGCTGCAACCACCATAGCATCCATGGGGAATCCTTTATACCAGGCCTGTCTGTCTGAGGGTGGAGAGAGAATCTTGTCCGGTCGTTTAGGTATCGGCTCTATGGCGTCAGGCTCCTTCCATGCCAGAGTGGTGGTAAGATCCACTAAGGGATCTGCAGGAGGGGACACCCAGGACGTAGATGGGCCCATGCCAAAAGCCTCCAGGAACACTGATTCATCCGTAGAAGGTTTTGGGGCTGCCCAACCTCCCCTCTGGTGGAGGATCTCCATGAAGTCTCCAAAGTAGACATCCTCGGGAAGTGACCTGGGGGAACCTTCTCCTTTATCTAAATCAGTGTCTTCTGTCAAGGACTACGGGGAGTCCAGGTGCCTCCTTTTACACGTGTGCTTACGGGTACCTTCTTCAGTGGGACTCTCTGAAGAGGGCTTGTGAGCCATGAGGGGTTCTTCCAGGGGAACTGCCTGGGGCTTCCCTAGCACAGGCTGTCCCTGGGACAAGATGAAGGGAGTCGTAACCAAATCCGAGGGAGTCTGGCCAGAATCCAAGGAAATATGCTGGGGTCTCGATCCTTGGGAGAGAACCCTCTCCACCACGTTGAATGCCAATGGAGAGCGCACCTCCTTAGCACCCAACAAGGAGGAAGCTCTTCCCGGGTCTGCTGTGAGGATCGGGGCAGAGGCTGGGGTAGCTGGAGCTCCAAATGAACAGCTCGGATCCGAAGACACCTCCATCCCCTCGGATCAGACTCCCCGTCCTTGGCCCTGAGTTGTTAGGAAACTAACTAGTCGGATCTGAGTAACTCAAGGTAATTGCCGAAGTAGAGGTTGGAGGAACCGTCGGCAACAAACCCCCAGCTCTGCAGATCCTCTGATCCATAAACCCCGAAACCGCAGGCTGGATCGAGGTAGGAGAAATTGGATGAAAGAAGAGCATGGAGGTTCCCCTCCAGAGGAAGAGGGGCCTGGCAAGACTCCCATCTGGATTTGGGTCCGAATAAATCTCATCATCCTGTCCATATTCAATTCAGAGAGACTCAGAGTCGAGCGCGAGGAAGCGACTGACTCTGATCTAGCTGGTCGCTGCGATGACCTGGATGAAGGTCTCTGATCCAAAGGCTCCATTGGCTCCGGGGAGAATCTCGAGGAGTAGAGCCGAGGAGACATAGGCCTCGACACCTTAGAAGGCGGGCTAGGGAAGGGCTCCCAAACTGGAGACAGTTTACAGAGCCTATCCCCCTTTTTCTCTCTGTCCTTATCCTTCTTTGTCTCTTCCTTTGGCCTCCCCTTCAACAGGTCTAGTGGGAGGGTGAGTCCCAGCCTGAGGGGGAGGTTGAGCTGCTGCTGCAGGACCCGAGGCCGATGAGTCCAGAATGGAAGCAGGTAGAAGGCCTTTAGCCACCAGTTTTGCCTTCCTTTCCTTCAAGGCCATGGGGTTAAAACCAGTGCACACACTGCACTGATAAATTGGGAACACCCAGGCAAACACAGAGTGAGACCATCCGCTTATGGCCACACATGGTGAGTTTCTTAAAAGTAGGTTTTGGCTGATCAGACCGAGACAGACCGAGACAGACCGAGACAGACCGAGACAGACCCACACTATAAGCACTCACACCTAAGGGGTAGGGAGGGCCTACACTAAACTACTTCACAACAAACTTTTTTTTTAACCGACAAACAAGCGTTTGGGGGAGGAAAGTGAACTGATAACACACTCACTACTCTAGAAAAAGGACCAAAAAGGACTTGCAACCCTATGCTCAGAGCTATGGAGATCACGATGCTGATGCATGAAGCACTAAATGAGATCTGAGGGAAGGTAGGAGATGGTGATGAGCTATGGGTAAGGGGGAGGAGCTTGGAGCATGGAGCAGATGCTTGAAAAGTTGCCGGCTCGGATCCGATATGGATCCGAATACCCACAGGTTGCAGATAAAATGAAGTTAACTACTTCAGATATATAAATACATCTATATCATTTATCTATTTAAATATATGTGTGCGTGTGTTTATGGGTGGGGGACGACGACAAAAAAGGATACATCTTCAAAGAAAGGAATGATACCAAGCACAAGCTAGAAAGCCTAAAAAAATCTATTCACAAATGCCACTTATCTGCCAAAAAAGCACTAAGCCAATGAGACCATGCTTGCATTGTTTGAGCAGCAAATGAGATCAGAGGTATTCAGTTGGAGGGGATTATGGGTAGGTAAAGGAGCCTCAGCCTTGAACCCAGAAGTCTACAGCTGTTGATGCTGGATCTGTACAGATCCAATAGACCCATCAGTTGACTGATGGAAGAGACATTGAATAAATTAGATTAAGTGGACCAACAGTCCAAGAAATTACTGGGTGGGGGGAATGAGACAATGAGAGAAAATATCAGGGAAGATTACAGTTAATGCACTGAAGAAGCTTGCAACCACTACCTACTGCTGAATGTCTACTACAGATGCTAAGAAAGCAATAAAAGTATTTAGTGGCACCAAAATAGTTTATTAACCACACTGCTAAATGCTTGAGCTGCTCAGGTGATGATGTTGTCTTAACAGCATTAACGAGGTAATGGAGACACCAGCAGGAGCTCAAGTTGTTAGGAGCTAATTGTCATCATTAGAGGGCACCAAAAGCACCAGTCCTACAGTTCCAGAATCTGGACAGGGCCTGAAAAATCGAACTACTCCATGGATGCTTAAACACAGTCTTCCCAGCTAACTCTCACCCTTGGTGTACCGGGAACAAAGTCACTGGTCAACAGGGGACTGATGACCAGCGGGCACAGAGGTTGTCTTTATTCTGAATGTATGTAAAAGTCACTGAATTAGCTAGCAAATAAAATGAAGAAATGCTCTGATTTACTTTCACCAAATTAAGCAACAACGTGCTAACTCAGAGATAACTGGAAAAGCATGAGGGAAATTTTCCAAGTCATAGAAGGGATAATGTCCAATGACTCCTATTCTTGTAAACAGAGCAGGACAGGAAGACCACTTTCTTCAAAGTGACAAACACACTAATCTCGAGGGTGCCCCACTACTGCAGAACCTAATCAGACTGCAAGTCATTAATCTAAGCTCCAGAAAAGGACTAGGGCCACAAATGACAACAACATACTCATTTCTCCCAGAAGGTGAAGGTAACAGTCATCACTGTAATACCCAGGTCTACAGCCCACTGCTAAATCTGTACTGCCTCTCTGCACTGGGAAGAGAGGAATGAGCATGTGGTATCCTGTGTGTTCACATAACATGTTTTGCTGGTTTACAGCAGGAGGGTATCTACTCTAGTCCCAGGTTTTTTCACCAGTTTGCGAGTTTCAACTGGTTTGAGCATCCCCTTTCATGAGGACTTCACTAACCCTGAACAAAAGATACACTCGGGTCATACTTCTGACATACCATCAACAGGATATGTAAAACACAACAAGTTTTGGTGCAAGTGAAGGCTCATAATGGGACTAGTGGGAGATGTTTGCCACTCTAGAACCTGTTAACAGACAAACTAACAGGGCGCGCGATGGATATGCAAGTCAAGGACATCTCACTGCCTAGTGCAACTTAGGCATCTTCAGGTATGCAAAGACATCTCTGAAAATTACAGCCATCAAAGAGGCACAAGAGGGTCTGTGCCTGGACCCTTTGCTACAAACTTCAGTTTACCAAGGCTATGATTTTCAGGGTCCCCCTTCTCTTGACTGAATATGAATACAATCCAAATTTACTCCACTGACAGAATTATGTCAGTCCGAAAAGGTCCCTAGTACCTGCAAGTACTGAAAGACCCAAGACAAAGGTGCAATCAGAGAATCCTGTTACAGGCCATCTGGACCCAGTCAAACAGGTAATGGAAAAAGTATAGTTATTTGACATTGCACCTCATAACTGCATATGCTTGAGTGGCAGAATCATTGCTACATTGACAATCATAACATGTAGAAATTATAATACAAGACTATGGCTGACTTGGTTTCTGGAACGTTTGGACATCCTGTATGTAGGACCGCACATTCCCATTCCTCAGTCATTAGTTGAAATATGGTATCAAGCGGAATGGCATCAGTAACTTTTGTATACATTTTTCATTTTGAATTTCACCAACAAGTGTGCTTTTGAAGTCAAATCGGACAAGTTAAAAGGGTTATCATGCCTTAAAGACGAGAAGTATACATATATATAAGGAAGACAAGTGCCTCCCAGAAAGGGAACAGAATCCCTCTCAAACCAAAGCAGGCCTAGAAAGTGGAACAGGGAGAGCTATACTGACATCATTCTACTTAAACTATAGTTATGGTGAGTATGCTCGCACAAATCATTATTACTGCAGTATCAGTCATAATATGGGTGTGAATACTAAAGTATCAGGAGAAACAGCCAAAGAGTTAAGGATTGGGGGATAAAGCCTAGGTAGCCTGTCCCACTCTTGTGGCACAGAGGGATGACACCCCGACTATGACCCAGACAACTTGTGTTTGACAGTATGACCATAAGAGGGAGTGGGGATGAGGAGAATGAAAGTGAGACTGTGGTCAGCTCACCACTCAGAGAGAGGTGGCTCTTGCTTGCTGCCTGAGTGACATCTAGGGAGAGCACTAGCTGTACAGCACATGCAAATGTGGTATACATTAATGGTCTAAGCAGGCCTTCTGAAAGCTCTCCCTTTATGTCCTCAGGTAAGGCCCACACTCAAAAATAGGCAACAGTGTCTGATAAATGAGCCAGTACCTGCTACTCTAGAGATTGCATGCACTGCATTGTAACCACAATTATATGTTCCCTTGCGCACCTATTTTAAGAAAGATCTGGAACTGGTATTAAAGTATAGCAATTTACTACTCTAAATGCCAGAGTGGCTAAAGTATGAAAATGGTTTCCTTATCTATCCAGAACCCTGTCTTCCTTATCACTGACAATCAAAGGTTATCCGCAGGTAGGGACTCCAGCAAGTCCAATCCAACCTGGCCTTATGCAAGCAGTACTGCATCAGGACAAACAAAAATTCCAATACAGGATTGTCGAGAGTCCAAGTACTTAAGTAATTCCTTCAACTAAATAATTTTATTTCTAAAAACAAAATAAATTCAGTTCCAAATCCTCCTTAAAAAAACAAAAAAAAAAATAACAGATGGCTCCAGATCATTCCTTTTGTAGGTTTTATTGAGATAACCACTTTTTGTCCTTGTAAACTTTTGCAGATTCAGTTCTTACACATGGTTGGAATTTTGTAGTCTTCCCCATCATTTGGGAATGTATTCAAACTTTATGCCAGATTATGGCCGGTGTGCTTCAAGGGAAAATAGCAGGTTCTACAACAAGATTTTTGCAAAAATATTGAGTTGGTTTGATCTCACAAGCTATATAGTTCCCTAGGCACAGATGGCCAGGATTCTGTATCAAGGGCACTAGGAAAGCATCCTTATCTGCTTCATTCTCCAATTAAAATGCTCCTTCACTCAAGAAATGGTATCCCCAAAGGATAATGGAGTCAGATGAGGTGGAGTGCACCTTAGTGATGTGCAGGGGGTTGAATTTGAGATGCTTAAGTTAGGTCATCTTTCACCAAACTGGACTCTGCAAACTGCGAAGTATCCCTTTTTTCCTTAACCTCCTCTGGGGAAGTAACAACTAAGAATCTGTTAGTCAGTTTGTCACTGATGGCAATTTTCTCTGTGAGAGTGAAGCGATTCAGACATTGAGCCAATGTCAACTGGGTATTCCTAAGGCCTGCAAGACGGGCACTCCACTCTTTCTGTCTTGTTCAAGGAAATATCCTCTTTTTAGTGCAAGGAAAATGCTTTGTAAACTCTTACGATCTTCCCACCCACTGCTCTTTTTGTCCAAAGCCCTCCCTCTTCCATGGATATGGCTATGGAGGGAAAACACTAAAGACTTGGGCAAAAAGACTAACAAACTAACAGAAATTACATACAAATTACCATCTCTCTGATCGTAAGCCTGAGATGATGTGATACAGGCTATTTGTCTGCCTCCAAAGAGGTTGGACAGTGGTCACCAACCGTATCACACTCCCTCATCGGGGAAGGCAAAAATTAATTCCTTGGCTGGACATTTAAAATTAAGTTCAGGTAATTCTCTTTCTGCTAGTGCTTTTCTTGAAAGTCCTCTTTCCCACAATCTCTTCATATCAGTACTGCTTACAGGCTTTCTTAAGGGCAATTTTCTCCTGAATAGGGAGATGACTGTGTGGATGCCTGCAACATCTATAGTTATCGGCATTAATTTCCACCTATGTGAAGCATCTCTATTTTTACTAGTAAACTCTGCAAAAATGAGGTAATAACAGTGAAAACTGACACTCTCACAAACACACACAGTTACTGTGCACCCACTTGTGGCAAAAAAACTGTATGGGATATTATTCTATGTGAGACACCGAAGTACATCTACATTACATGGGAATGTCAGCTTGCAACCTGACATACACACAGTGCTCTGGGAGTCAGGCTGGTTGAGTGGCTATTAGCTTTCAGCTGATTCACTATATAACTACTTATTACAACAGTGGCCTTACAATGACTACTTGAAGGCTCAGAGGCTAGGTGCACTTCTACAATCAAGTGCAACCACAGCATGAATCCACAGCAAATATGGGCATTCAATTCAAATAACTGCTAAATGTGACTGGTTTTGAAGGTCAACTGAACCACAAAATCCATCAAAGTGGGGTTTTGATATTACATCCATGTTTCACACTACAGGGAATAAACTTTTGGTAAGGATGAGGTGGAATGAATTTTTTTTTGCTCATTTTGCCAGCTGATCATCAGCCTACCGGCCAATCACCGGTTCCTCCATCACGAGGGTGAATCAACCAGGAGGGGCTATCATTCATTCATTTTTTTTTTCTCTATTTTTCAGCTCTGACCTTTACTCTACACATGCAGCTTAGTGCAAGGGGATGAAGAATGTGATGGGCCATCTGTGAAGGATGTCCCCTCACTTCAGTAAGGGGTGTTTTATTTCATGTGGTCTTGCCCCACCCCTGAAACAAGGACGGCGGTCTTCCCAGTCTCCAGGGAAACTGCACCTTCTCAGTATCCCCCCACCCACCTAGTGTATGTACACCTACCACTCCCCTTAACTTTCCCCTCTTTGTCTGGCTCCTACAGTGCCAAGATCATTAATCAAACCTGGTCAGTCAGGACTGCAGTAACTGCTCCATCAGTCTACTCCAATAAAACATTCTGGGATGAAGTGAAAGGGTGAGTGAGACAAAAGCTCCAAGGGCATCCTTGCTTGACAAGTCTATCAGGAAAGTGCATTATGATTCCCAATGAAGAGGTCTGGAGGTAAAAACCCCTAAACACCTACTAAAATTGTTGGTCTGACTAAAAGCAAAGGCTGAAGATAATTACTGAAGCTTCCAGAAATGATGAGGGTGTCATGGCTCAAGAGGGCATCATGGCTCAATATGCATCTTAGTTGTCAATAATGGATTCTTTCTTGAACAAATGTTTTGTTCTGTTTTTGCTGTACTATACACAGCTGGTGGAGACAGAAAAAGAAGCAACCTCATGAGCACTCTTCTTGTGGTCTTAAATGACCTTTAACCTACCTGAAAAATGCCTGCAATACACAGCATTTGACCTTTAACCTACCTGAAAAATGCTTGCAATACACAGCACTAAGGACCTCCTTACTATACAAAATGTTTTGCTTAAAACGCACTGGTGACATGATCACAAAAGGACAGTCAACCTCAAAAAAAAAAAAAAAAAAAACCAGCAACTGAACAGTTAGACAAGACAACTTCATATCTCAAGGACTTTGCCTATAAAATAAACACCTCATCAATTAAATTCAGTTAATGAATTCATATCTTTAGGAAGAAACTGGATGACTAGAGGAGCATCTGCAAGTTCTAACATGGGATCCAAGGCATCAAGCTCATCACTAGCAAATAGGCCACAAGATGTTTCATAAAACCTATGAACCTACTCACCTACAAATTAGTAAATTCCGGTCTTTTTCCTAAACTTCATGAAAAGACATGGAATCAACAGAAATGGTAAGAAGGCATAAAGGAAACTTGTACATCATGGAAGAATGATTGCATTTACCACCATCTCCCTTTGCCATTTCTGCGAAATGGCAAAGAAACAGCATTCACTCAAGTGACAGAAAGGCAATTTCTGGAGGGAATTACTTCTAGAAAAACCTGCTCAGGGATGTTTTGGAATCCAGGGAATTTGCCAAATTGTTTTACTTTCCCAGGGTGTGAACCACTGGCAGAAGAATGCCCTAGTCCATGATCCAATGGCAGATGAACACTGGTTCCCCTTAGGTAAGATAGATATAACCTCGTGACTTCTTGCTTAAGCTACCACATGATGGACTAGCTCCCTGATGGGATAAGACCGGATCATAGAATTCTTTCAAGGCCTTCAGGGTCAGCAGCAGTGATATGCACTCCAAATGCATGATCTGATGCCCACTGTTTAGAGGGCCACTACAGTCCCCAAATAGTGGATGAGCCCAGATGGGATCTCCAGCCCACAAATTAAACATCTGTAATCAATATCTGCAATAGCTTCAAGCTTCATAAAGGGAATGCCTACAATTAGAATAATGATGATGGTCCAGCACTCCACTACTTTACAGCAAGGATGCAATACTGCTAATACTAGATTGTCTTGCATTGTCGAATCTGCAGATGGCATGATGAAGATGGTGGCTGTCACCAGGCCAAGAAGACAAAACAGAGAACAAGCCCAGACCATCTATGTTCTTACTCTTGAAAACAAAGCTATGATTCTCCTGGATTCTCTCCAAGGGTATGACAGACAGGCACCAGCATTGTGACCACTGCAGCCATGATGATGGACTTCCTCAGAGTCAGGGTCAAGGAGGAAACCTTACAACTTATGGTGACCTCAACTACATCCAAAGGTGCCACCACAGGAGGCCACCTCCAAGGGAGCTCCTGGAAGCAGCCAGTAAAAGACAGACAAATGTCAACATCAAGAAACCCCTCTTCTGTAGGATTCTGGCCACCACAACCATCAATTTGATGAAGATTCTGGGTGCTGAGAAAAGCCAAATGGGAGCACTTTGTCCTGAAAGAAATTCCCATATATCTAAAGTCAAGAAGCCTCTTATGTGGAACCCAGACAATGATGTGCTACTAACAGGCATCCATGAAGTACAGTACCATCCAAGCCCACTGTGGAACAGCAGCATGATCCCTTGCAAGGTGACCATCCAGAAACAAATGTAAAAGATGAGTAGCTAAAGCATTTAATGTCCAAAATGGAACAGAGCTCAACTGTTCCCTTCAAGGCAAGGGAAGGCAGGAACTAAACCCCTGTACTTCCTCTTGCACTAGCATGGCTTAAACAAACCCTCTCTCATTTGTACTGGCTGAGCCTGAATCTACATGCTCTGCTCATGCATACTTATGTGCCTGAAAAGTCCTTTTTGGGGAAGGACCAATGTGCTCCAGAATGTGTGCAAAGCTGACCAAATCTATAACTCAGTGGTTGCAAGTGCCAATTCTCCGAGCTAGAGAAAATTCAAAACACACCCACCACCCTATGCAGCTTCAGGCTGTAGAAACGACTGCTGTGGGCCTGCCAAAAATGTTAAACAATCTGAGCAACTTCACCAATGGCCTTCTGTGGATGTTGAGAAGGTGTCTTTCTCTCTTCTATTGTCGACTGGGTCTTCATGAGAAGTGGCAGGCATCTAGAATCCCTGTCATGAACTCCTTGGGAAGGGAGGACAGTCTCAACCATACTTCCTTAGCAAGTCAAAATTACAAATGCTCAAATGGTATCCTACAGAAGAAAGTGTAGACAGGGTCTCAAAAACAAATCCTTCTTGAGCCCTGACTCCAGGAGGTCCTGTAGCTTAACCAGCACTTTCCTCTCCACATCTGTAGCCTGGAAATGGGACAGATGAGAAACAGTTGAGATCCCTAAGCTCCAACAAGGCAGAAGGACAAAACTTGCCATACATTTCTAGAAAGACAGTGAAATGCTGTATTCTGTGCGACTTGTACCAGACAGAACAGATAAAAAATTGTCAGCAATGGTACACTTGGTGATCTGTTACCTTTGGCAATGGCTTATACACTACACACGGCATAAGCCTTTTTGGGATGACAGGGTAGAATCAGGGTAGTCCCAGATTGTAAAATTTGCATCTATAAAGGTAACCTGTAAGGTAGGAATGACCCAGGGCCCCCTCAGGAAAGCCAACTAAAAATATTTCAAGTGGGACAATATATGGGGTAAAATGCCAATTCACACTGCTACTCATCATTATGAAAGCATCCCAAAAGGAGTCACTGTAATGTGGGATGGACATAGTGGGGCTGGCGCCACTATCCTTGCCTGTCACAGAGACAGTGGTTTTGAGATCCTCCAGATCCTGTAAGGATTCTGGAGATAACACAGTCAGCCAAAAACCCTTGCACCCGGTATGATTAAGAGCGAGTTTGCATAACAATCATGAAATATGTCAAAAAATCAGGAAATTGAGAACGAACACTGTATAACATACTTGCCAATAGTAGTGCTGTTTGATGAAAAGGCCTGCACCTACAACAGGCTTCAATTTTCTCTCTCTGTGCTGTTGCACTCCAACCAATCATACAATACCACTTGATGTCTAGTCCTGGAGGTCTCAGTCCTACAAAGAGGGCAACGATGTGGATTTGCCTCAACTGGGCCTTTGCTGGCCCAGACAGGCCTTAGAGCTGGAAGCAGGAGAACAACCTCCAGTACCCCTGCTCTCTGACCTGACGACTCCACAGGCTACACACCTTGGGATCAAGCTGGTTAACTAAGGGCACCTACCAATAACTTGGGACACAAGGTTCAGTTTGGGCTCAAGCCCTAACTAATCAAAGGCAATCACGTCAAGAAGGCTCAGGCCTAGAACTGGCTTCTAAGTACTCTTACTTGGGGCACTGCTCAAGCATAAAGATGGATCTATGAACAGGACACTCCTGTCAATTTCCTAGCAAACAGCTTTCATCCAACATCACCTCAAAGTGGGCTAACAAATTTTCCTGTCTTTGACAAAGCAGCCAGGCTGAATCTCTTGTACTTGTGGCAGTTATCAAGGTCACGATTATACCAAAACAGTACAAGCAATGGCAGTGCAGTCCAGTGCAGGAGCTGGACAGGGATAAGATGCTTCCAAATTGCGAAAACAAAAAACTGGCAGGTTCCAAGTGCAAGTTGTACTTTTGTAGCTGCTGCATTAGTTCACAGTGAATGGTGGATGAACATGTGGACATCCCCAAATGTAGGATTTTTGCTTAAAGAAAACATCAAATTCTGACTGACAAAAAACAAATGGCCAGCTTAGGACATATTACGGACAGTCCTTATAGTTAAACTGATAGACCTATCTTTTTCGGCATTACAGGAATAACAGAAACTCACCCTTATCAGATTGCCTATGAGTAGGCTTTCTGCAGTGAGTAACTACTGCAGTTTCTTCTAGTATCCACAACATACCCATCATTTGGAATTTTTGTATGTAGGGGGCACAAGTGATTCCTGCCAATGTCATGATGTTGCATTCAAAATTGGGCGACTCATTTTAGTTTGATCTTCATACAATGAGCGAGCACAAGATGGCCATTGGAAAAAAAAATGTATGTAAGTATACATATAACTGCCTGACTTTCCAGTTTACAAGAACGTATACCAGCAGCAGATGGATGCACAGGCTATTCAGAGACAGCGAAATGAGGGTAATAAGTAATACTGCAGAGGGCTTCCCTGCAGATCTACTTATGCCTGTCTTCTCGTAACTCAACTGATGTGGTAAGTATATTATCTGATCTAGCTGGCATATTGCAAATCAACTGTGAGGGTGTGCGCTTGTTATACATGCCTTCAGAGATCTTCTGCAGTAACAGTTGAGAATATTCTCAAGAAGTACAAATAAACCTACCTGGGAGGCTGAGGTTGGAGAAAGACCACAAGTTATGGACTCAGAAGGCCAAGACCTGAAGCACTGAGGACCACCAAAGAACCTCCTTGAATAACAGTCCAAGCAATAATGTCGGGCAAACATCTGGACTGACTAAATATTTTCCATGGCCTCCCATCTGTCTGCTGGCAAAACACAATGCAGCTATCAGTCAAATTGGAAAGGGTTTGCTTAGTTATTTATTCTGTATTTGGAGTAAAGAAAACAAAGCATCATGAGTCTTCTTGAACTCATGTGCCTTCTTCAGTTAAACCTGAGAAGGCAGAAGAGATTAATGGACTGCTTTAAGGACAATTCTGGCACCATTTTTAGGAGTAAATGTGGGTTAATTCTAAGGGAGACTGGAATCTTAGAGCACACAGAGTTCTCTACAAATAAACATAAGCAGTTCACACATCAATTAGGCTGAAATGATGACCTTCAAGAACAATGTCTTCTATGACAGCACAACCACCAAACCAGTTAGCTCAAAGAAGCAAGCCCATCAAATATGAAGTTCAAGTCCCAAGAAGGGCAGAAGTTCCTCAAACTTGGGCAAAAATGTTGAACTCCTTTAAATTAGCTGCTTACACAGCCCATGCTGATCCACAGCTCTGCTGTCCAAAAGGTGATGTGCAGAGATATCAGGGGATAAATGAGACCAAAAATCATACAAGTCTCTGAGGTAAATTAGGTTCACCTGTAGGCTGGCCAAATAAGGCAGGGCAATACACTCCTCTGCCCAAATGGAGAGCATCTTCCACTTAGCAGAGCATGTCTGACAAGTGAAAGACTTTCTGGCAGTTATCAATCACTTCAAAGATTTGCATAGGTCTTTCTTTCTTTTACTTTGCAATTAAGCGTGGAATATAGAAAGATGAAAGACTTTTGGGAATCTTTTCTGCCTCAACCGAAAAATGCACTGAACATCAATTCACCCTTGCCATGTTGAACAAAGAAAATGGGAAGGAGCCATGTTCACCTGAATTGAAAATATGTCTTGTCTTAAGAGTACCCTGCTTAGAGAAGACCATTATTAGACATGATATTCAGGAAGGGGCATAGCTTAGTTAACTGCCAAAATGACATCTCTGGCAACTGCAAGACGTAAAACCAGTTTTCATGAAAATCTACAATTATACTTAATATAATACAGTGTCTCTGTAGTACCCTCCATTTGTCTACTGCGTGATCCTGTGCAAGTCACTTAACCAACTGGGAATTTGGATTAAGCTCCTTAATGGTCTCCTGTGCAGAATGCCAAGTAATTGCCTACAAACCTATGCATTTCTGTTCAGCCATGTGCCTGCATTTGTTCTGCTGTTGAAATTAATAAGGAAACTAATTTTATCTCCTAGGGTATGCCTTGTGATGAAGACTGGAAAATCCTCTGCCTATGGTTGTCAGATCGTGTACAAGAATTCACAATTCCAGGTGCATATCTTGCCTAGGAGAGTCGCACTTTTCAGCCAACTGCCAAATCTATATGGCCTTTACTAAAAGAAGCATGTAGACCATACTGGGAGAGCAAGGCTGATGCAAAAGAAACTGAATACAATTTTACACGTTTTCAAGCAGTCAATGGCATTCTTCAGCAGACTGTCTACCCAGTGCACAAAATGGCACTGCCACAAGGAGGGTTAGAAGACCTTCCAAAAGGATGGTAAATAGTGGAAAGTCATTCATCTTATGTTTGTCAGGCCTAAGGACACAGCAATCAACTTGTGAAGCAGTTCCCAATTCACTGGTGGTGACATCTTAGTCTTACCAGACTCTGTCTGCCCTCCTTTGAAAACAAAGACAGACAGCGGTCAGGCACATCATCACAAGCCGAGTACCTGTTGGCACACCTGAAGTTAGATTCACTAGGATATCGAAACTCCATTTGGAGTTGACTGTACAAAGGAAAAAAAATATAGGCATCCACTGAAAGGCAGGCATAAAACTCGGCATACAGTTATCTGGAAATAAAGACGTAAAATCAAATTCTAATGTTATATTTATCAGGGCTCCCCGCTCTTCAGCAAAGACAGGTTCACCCTCTTCAAGGAGGAAGTGGCACCCATCTTAGGCTGTCTGCAATCTACTACCAAAGGAGGACTTTGTCAAAGTTTTAGAATTTAAGAAAGCTGCATGCCTGACAGGCAGGGGGTAAACGAAGACGACAGAAGAGTGAATTCAAACATATATGTTATGATGACTGTCTAAAACAACTGTGCTGTTGCAACAGTAATGTGTATATGTGAATGGGTCTACTTCTAAATTTCGAAGTTTCAAAACTTCGAAAAATTTTAGAATTTAAGAAAGCTGCATGCCTGAAAGGCAGGGGGTAAACCAAGATGACAGAAACAGAAGAATGAATTCAAACATATATGTTATGATGACTGTCCAAAACAACTGCACTGTTGCAACAGTAATGTGTATACGTGAATGGGTCTACTTCTAAATTTCGAAGTTTCAAAACTTTGAATTTCTTATGGTCAAGACCATAAGATCAAAGTTTTGAAACATCCAACCATTTAAATGGAGATCGGCATACAGAACAAAATGGTATATTGACTGTTTTCCTCACTGTAGTGCGATCTCGGAGTTGGTATACTTAATTAGCAGGGGGTGCTTGCCCCCCTACAAAAAGAGGTTTTGTATTTATTTACATTTCGAAGTTTCAAAACTTCGATGTTATGGTCTCGACCATAACAAATTTGAGGTTTTGAAACTCTGAAATTTAGAAGTGGACCTGTGTGTGTGTGTGTGTGTGTGTGTGTGTGTGTGTGTGTGTGTGTGTGTGTGTGTGTGTGCGTGAATATTCATTTTACAGCACACTAACAAGCTATAGGTCATATCGTAAACAGCAGTGTACAAAACCTAAATGCAAGTTACTTATCTACAATAGAAAAATAGTCCTACCCACTGTTCTGAAGTCAGGGTAGACTTTAACAATGGATTTCCAAGGTACCCCTTAGGAATTTTTGACTGCAGTTCCTTTATCTGGATTAAAAGATAAAAAAAAGAAGCATTATTACCAACCTGCCACCTATGTGAAGATTAAAAATTTTTAATCAAATGCCTGTAAAAAAACTATTTACTGATTTGACAAAATCTCTAACACTGTCCAACATAGGCTATTCTACAGTCCATGGAAAATTGAGCATTTTTACAGGACTACTGGAACACTGCAATCTACAGTTCAGAAAACTAAATAACTATGAAAAACTTCATACCATACAATTCAACCATAACACAGTCTACAACCTTTGGAAAACACAAACGGACTGGTATCACAATACGTCCTCAATGCGCTCAACACTGATATATGTGCAGTTATAATATAGCTGGTGTAAACACACTTTGAAAATGATTTCACACTGATATTCACAGGTATATACCACAAATGTTAAGCTTTAACAAAAGCACCACATTGTATAATACAAGACATCTCTGAATAAATTACCTTTGGGACTAAGCTATTGTAGTATACTCATAAAATCAAAGATTAATGCCTACAGCTGGCTAGAACTTGCAAATGTTCAAAAGGACTACCATGCACTGGCACTAATGTATCTAGGATTAACCTTTCAGTGGGGTCTCTCCAGGTGTTTTCAACAGCAAGTCTAGAAAATACCTCAAGAATGATAAGTAAACGCCTCACTCTCACAAACATAACAGCAGCAATCCTTTAACATAACTTCTGTTGTAAAGAAGTGTAAATGTAAAATCCACATCTACAGTGAGTACTTCATAGAGGCGCAAAAATCTTACTCTGAGACACTTGCCAGCAGGTGTGTAACTTCACTGTCAAACAGCAAGCATTATCAACAGTCCAAATAAATGTTGGATCCAACAGTTATCGAGTTATGTTCTCTACATAAGGTTAGTAAGACTGCTCCCACAAAATAGGTCGTAAATCTGGAAATAAATCAGGCTGACGACGATGATGAGGATAGGCAGCCAAGTCACTGCTAATCAAATGCTGCCAATGGAGATACTGGGAATAAAAGATGCTAAAGAAGTGGACACGTTCCAGTCTCTCATATTTATGGCAAAAGGAAAGCAAATCTGCTGACAATTTGGAGAGGCATGGTTAGGTTACCTTTTTCTGCTTTTTTTATTTTTAGTAAAACAGAAACAGTTATTGCGACTACCCTTTAACGTACACTAAGACATGAAAGCAAATATGTTATCTAGTATGAACCCTCTCCTTTCCAATCTGCTGTTTCTGAAAGAAACCCTTACTGAATGGATTTTTGTTAAGGTGTGGCATTAAGGCAACTCTGAGAATAAATGCATGTCTACTGATGATGGGGTACCCTTATCTTAAATAGTGAAATATAAAACTCCGATGCTATAAGCCCCAAAAGGCCAAAATATGCCTAACCATGTGCTGGCTAATTGGTTTTCTGCTACCCTAAATTATGTCTGCATCAAGGGAAAATCAAATACGGAGCCGCACATTTTTACACCATAAAACAGACTTTGGGGAAGAACACAGTCCTTTACAGACAGGAAAATATATTTATTTACTTTGTGTTATCTAACTTTGGTTCTGTGAAGCCTATGGCTAATTTCCAAGTTTATATCAGGCATGATTTAACAGATACTTATGACAAAGGATGTCTCACTGTGAAAGTATACCACATCGCCACAGTGTACTTTCATGTTGGCAGTAACTTAAGGTGCTGTCAAAATGGTCTTGAAAAGATACCAGGACTGTTTGAAAAGGGATTTCTATAAGGGCCACAGGTATGACTTGGACTATAATAAAATAATTCCATTCAGTAGGGTATATGCTTCTGATTATATTGTTTTAGGCACTATTTTTAGTATGTATAATACAGGTAATGTGCAAACAAGGATTAGGGGCTTTTGCTACTCAGTGAAGCCCACTAGTCAGAGAAAAGGAATGACAAGAAGGTTGGAAAACAAGTGAACCTGAATGATGAGCTAAACATGTTCTCAACAAGAATTTTCAAAGAGGACCTTTGAAGGTTAAAGAAATGTGATGAACTCATGTCGTCTGGCTTAGGGGCTTTGTAGCATTTCCCACCTTGATGGTCTTTTGGAATCAGAAACCATATGGACAGAGGGAAATTGCAAAGATGACTGCCTGGCTATGCTCAACAGAATACTCAGTGCTCCTATCCTGCGGATTACAGAAAAAAAAACACTGAAAAAAGATGCAAACAGAGCTATCGCAGAAAGACCACACATTCAGAATCCTCAACCTGTGGATGTAACAATCTGGGAGAGGAAACGGATTTGGAGGGGATGAGACCAATTCAGTGAGTCTGGTAAAAAGTACAGTTATGTGAAACACTTACTTATTCATCTACATTTTGGTTACCGGGATGAAGCACTGATCACAGAATGACCACATGCAGGTTCAGCTCAGGTTACAATCATAATGTAATAATGAAAAGCAACAATCAACAGAAGCATAATAGAGCAGACTAGTAATACATAGGCATGAATGCAAAAGAACGATAAAAGATGCACAAAGAAACTGAAATGCAGCAAAAGATTGATAGTTGCACATTCCACAAGGATGGTGTTGCTGATGTCTAATATACTCCTAAAGAAAAATAGTGCCTACGAACTGACAAGTAAACAGTAAGGCACAGACCTAACTGAAACAGTACAGAGTAGGAGGTAAATCAGAAAGAAACAAGTGTTAACTCATAGGAAAAACTTTATATATAAAAGTAAGGTCTCTAAGCTTCCTGGCACTTGCATTTTTATTGACCACCAAGCAAACCAAGTGGGCAATTCCCAAAGTCTACGGTTATGAGAAACATTTTTATTTAACATGCTATCCAGCTATGCGAGATGCTCAAGAGACCTCGTTCCTGTATAACCTCTACCCCAAGAGCAAGGTAAAATACAACACATATGGACACAAATAATGCTAGGAAGTAAAGTGCCATGGTGGCAGCAGGTAGAAGGAAACTGCAGTACTTAAAGAAAAGCCACAAAGACATGGGGTTGGGAAGCAAACCCCAAGATGATGGTGACCAGAAAGTCAGAACTGTACCCAGTTTCTGGAGTCATGAAGCATAAGTATTTCCACTAAGTCATCATGACTACCTATCAGTTCATCTAAAAGGGGACCCCTCCTTAATGGGATCATGAAATTGGGGTTCATACTCTTTCATCCCAATTCAGCAGTTTTCTCATATATTTTTTCACTTGGGATTGCATGAGCCATGATTGTGCACTATGTTGTCATGTGCTAGATTAAAACATTACACCTAGATCATAAACCTCAACCATGGAGTAAGCACATTTCTAAATCAAGATAAAACAAAGAAGGTGTGACCTCCTACCCTGTATTCAACTTACAACTATTTATGGTCACTGGATGAGAAATTGCTCATTTGCAAATACAAAAAGAAGATTCTGTTTCAGATCACTGTAGAAAGGTAGGGTGAAAAAAATTCACAACATTCATGTAAATGGTGACGGAGATTTATTTACTGGCTGTTTGCTAACAGATTTCCATACACAGCGGAGCCTGCCATTTTATTACTCACATTTGCCAATAAACATTCCAGTGCATTTGACCTTGGTGGAAAAGCACAAAGCACCTCCCCCTTTACATTACAGTAGACTTTACCACAGATGAGTCGTATCCTGATGGATACTCATGGGGGCCTTTTAACAAAGTGTGCCATAACCCTCACATGTAAACTGAGGAAGTACCTGTATTTGTCAAAATACCATCACCTCACAAACCATCAACAACCCCTTACTTTGAGTTCCAAAACACCCTTAAAAATCCAACAATTACTTTGTTGCCAGCCACCGGGTCTTGGCCAGATACCTGATGTTAATTAGGGATTTTGGCAAACTAAATAAAGTTAAAAGCAGTGCCCATTCAATAAGCCTTTGAGACAATAAAAGACTGTTAAGATAACCCAGAGGCTCCCTTCGCTCTGGAATAGAATTCCAGTTCATGTGAGGCAGAGCACCTCACTGAATCTCTTCAAGAAGAATCTCGATAGGTGGATGGGAGATCGTAGGTTTGTCCCAGGGATTACTCCCGTGTCACTATTAGACAGAGGCACAGTAAACTAAACCTTAAAAAGGGCACAGTATACTCAAATCAAGGGGTGGTGTAAGCCATACAGAATCGGGCTAGGCTTATAATTGCCCCAGGGCAGATAGCCTAGTATGAACCTATGAACCTATAAGATGACTTCTGAAATGAGCACCTTGTGTAAAATCAGAGTAACATAGCTGATTAAGTGGGAATTGCTCTGATTACTGCTTGGAGGGCTGCTCTTGTACCAAGAAGGGGTCACATGGGTACTAGTGGCATCAGCAGGGGCTTGATAGTTGGCAAACAAAGAGGAAAAACAAATGGCAAAGACAGCACAGTTCTGTAGGTTGCATTTACCCTCAGCAGTAGATGCTAGAGTTTCCTCATTGCTGCTGTAGCCTTTAGGCTACATGGGCTGTGTCCTGCCAAGGACACAACAACCGGACAGCTTCCAAAAGATCTAGCTTCCTCCAACACTTTCATTCTGACTGCTGATTGGTCAGCCCTATGGGGGGAAATCAGCAGTCAGAGTGAAGCTTTTTTCAGGACTTCCCTTCCCACAAGTAAAGGAGGAACATACGCATCATGACCCTCTAAAAGATATAATAAATACCAACAAATAATTATATACAGAATTAGAGGGGTGGAGGGTGGGTGCTGTTAATACAACAGTGAGGAATTTGAACATATGCTGTTATGGTTAATTGCAACTTATACAACTATACTATGCTCGTTATCCCCCATGCTGCAGTACCCTTTAGGCTATAAGGAATTACTATCAAAGCCTATCTAACCTGACAGGAGGAAGGATATGGATCCAGGAGCCCATGGATCTGCCCTGGATCAACTAATCCATAGTCCCACCAGGGGCTTCAATATCCTAGACCTGGTCATTACCAACATGGGAAAAAGATGCTCCACACCTATGGTCAGGTCAGACCATAAGCTAATCACCCTTAACATCCACATCCCACAGTAAGGAAACCTCCATAAAAAACTTCTCCAAAGCCAACTTCATGCTATTCAAGTCAGAAGTTACAAACTTCATGACACCCATGCAGATGGGAAATGAAAGTTTGACTGCTGAGTCCTGCACTAAGGCACTGTACGAGCAACATCCACTCATGCATGAATTGTGCCATCTCAAATAGAACCAAGATGCTCTCCTCCAAAAAAAAGGAAGCCAATCTGGTGGTCCCCTGCCATATACAAACTTTACAACAAAAGGAAGAAACTGGTGCAGAAAAGAGGAAACTCCCATGATTCATAAAACTCCCTTACCAGCCTCAGTAAGAAGCTGAGACCCCTCATAAAATCCTCCAAAGCTAGTTATGAAAATAAAATTGCCAAAGATTCCAAAGACAACCCACAAGGCATTCTATAACTATGTCAAGAATTTAAATGGCAATGCTCAGATCTGCTCTGAGCTACAACAGAATGGCATTAAATATACTAATCCCAAGGATATTGCCAATATCCTGGCAGATCGATTCAGTGCCAACTTCACCCCCTAAATGGCCCATCTCAATACCGAAAGATTGCCCAATTCTGGTAATAACGGCCACACAGGTAAAAAAACGCACTCTCCAAAGCTAAGAACACAGCATCCATGGGACCAGATGACATCCCGGGCTGTGTACTACATGAACTACAAAATGAACTGGCATCTCACCTAAGGGTCATGTTTAATTTACCCTCACCTCAGGCTTCGTGCCCATTTAGTGGCGCACAGCTACAGTTATCCCACTCCACAAGGGGGATCCACCTTGGATCCCAGGAACTACCGCCCCATCAGTCTGACAAGCCTGATCTGCAAGGCCATGGAACGTATTATCATGGAACTTATAAACAAAGACATTGGCAACCTTAAAACACTGGACTCCACCCAGTTTGGGTTTCTGAAGGGCCAATCTTGTCTCCTGAACCTTACTGACTTCTTCAAATCAGTCTCCAGAGCCATGGACGAGGGTATGTCAGTCCACACAGCCTACATGGAGCGCGCCAAGGCCTTTGACACCACCCCCCACTCTGGAATCATAGATAAACTTACTAAGCTGGGCATTAATCCCTACGTCACTCGATGGGTTGCCAACTGGCTTACTGACAGAACCCACACTGTAAAAGTAGCTAACTTCAAATCCAACTCCAGACAAGTGATAAGTGGAGTACCTCAGGGTTCAGTCCTGGGACCTCTCTTGTTTGGTATGTACTTCTCTGAAGTACATGCCAACACTAAGGGACTCTGGCTAACAAAGTTCACAGATGACTGCAAACTGGGAGCCATTACTGAATACTCAAATGATGTGGATACTCTACAAAAGAGCCTTACAGAAACAGATGCTTGGTGCCAGAGCCATGGGCTGAAGCTCAATGCCAAGAAATGTACAGTTATCCCCCTTTGGGGAAAAACATGCACCCGTGAATTCCCACATAGGTGGCAGTACACTAAACACTGAAAGTGTGATAAGAGACTTAGGGACACAGGTGGACAGTGGTCTCACCTTCAATAACCACATCGCCACAACAGTCAGGAAATCCTATGTGGCACACCTCATCACTAAGGACTTTTCATCCAGAAAAAAAGGAGGTCATTGTCCCACTGTACTCATCCCTCATTAGACCCATTATAGAATACAACGCCCCATTTGCTATGTACCTCTCAAGACATCTGCAACAACTAGAAAGGCCGCAGAAATACCTCACTAAAAGAATCACAGCCTAAAGCAGATGCTCTATGCTGACCGTCTTAAAAAAACTCCAGCTATACTCAGTCGCATATAGTCTACTCAGAGGCAACCTCTGCTTAACATACAAGGCCATGTCAAACTCAGAGCTGCTAGACATGCTACACAAAGAAATCCCAACACCTCAGAGCCACACACTCCAGGGATCTAAACATTGTCATCACAATAAACAAAACATCCTGGAGGGATAGGTTCCTGACCCAGAGACTCCCCAGACTCTAGAATAGACTGCCCATACATGTCAAGCAGAGCGCCTCTTTGGCCCTCTTCAAAAGGAACCTTGATGATTGGATGGGAGAAAGGAAATTCACCCCGGGGATCACATCAGTCACCCTGCTAGACAGGGGTCCAGGGAAGTAAATACTGTGGAAAGAAATAGCCAGGGAATTGTTATGGCTAGGCTTGTACAGGCCCTAGGGCAGACAGCCTAGTACCAACCTATGAGCCTATCCTAGCAAAGCCAGTCCCTGATCTAAAAAGAATCCAGTTTGGAATGCCTTGTAAATGTACAGAGGACAATATAGCTGCCTCTAGAATACTTTGAATCTACTTTTGTGATACTCAATCAAAAAAGACAAAGCTCTAGTAGAATGAGCACTTATACTGTTAGAAACTAGTTTACTACGATGGGAATATAAAAGGCAATAGTGGAGGACAACCATGTGGAAAGTCTGTTTTGACATGGGTTATTCTTTCTTTGCCCTAACATAAGAAACAAATAACTGATTTGCTCTTCTAAAGGACTGGCTTCTGTCAAGTACTTGAGCTGCCAAAGCACATGATTTTGAGGATCCAGATAGAACAATGGGAGACTGATGGCTTGATTCAAAGTACACTCCAACAACTTTGGGCATGAATAAGGGATTTGTTCTTAATGCGACCCTGGAAGACCAGAAAGAGCTCACCTACCATGACAGCTTGTAATGCAAATATTCTTCTTGCAGATGTCAGACCAATTGAGCAGAACAGTCTTCCCTGTAATGAACTTAACTCTGCTAGATGAACAGGTTCCAATGGATGCATGGCTAACTTTTCAAGCATAAAGTTAAGATCCCAAACAGGAGCCACCTGTTCATAAGGTGGTCCCAGATTTAAAACTCCCTTCGGAAACTTTCACTAAAACAGAAGAAAAAGTGGAAGATCCAAGGACAGACGTACTGAAATGACAGGAAGATGTACATTGGCAAAGGAACAACACATACCAGGAAATACAAACTCACAAAAATACTTCAACACCAGTGATGCATAATCCCTGATGGGACCCTGGATATTGGCTAGGTACTGACTAGAAAATCTTTTCCACTGGTCAATATAGGATTTCCTAGTAGCAGATGTTCATGCCTCCTTTAGTACCTGCTGCATTGTCCTCAGGAAACAAGCATCTAAAAAGAATAAAAACTGAAATTACCCAGTCAGTTGAAGATGTTTGAGACTGGATGCATCAAACTCCCCCTTGTCTTATGTACGTAGGTCTAGTTTGTGAGGCAGCCTGTGGTAAATGCCCTTGACCAACTCTAAGTGAGAACCAGTGTTGCCTGGGCAAAAAGGAGTTATCACAACGACCTTTGTTGAGTCCTTCTGAGTCTTCAGAATTACCCTGGATATCCATGGAAAGAAAGGAACATTCCTGACCACAGGAAAGAAAAGGCATCTGTTTTCCAGGTGTCTTTGCAAGAAGTCCTGGAGAAGAATCTGTTCAGCTGTATGATTTGAAAGGAGGCAAAAAGATCTACTTGAATTGTTCCCCACAACTTAATCAATTCTTGGAAGACTACCTCATTCAATTTCCATTCATGAGTGTCAGTCCTGGTCTGGCTCAGCTTGTCTGCCTCTGTGTTTTGCTCTAACAGAAAATAAGATGCTTGGAGGGTTACAGTGAGTGCTGAAGCGCCATCTCCCAGCCATCACAGCTAGCATGCACATATGGTATAACCTGGTGCCCCCTTGCTTATATACCACATCAATGCGTTGTTGTTGCTTGCAAATCAACTGAAGAGACAACAGGGGCCCTTAGATGAAGAAGAGGTTTTAAGACATGGATCTCAGTCTCCCTGACACTAATGTGCTTTGGTCTGAGGATTTCCACAGGACTTGCACAGTTAACCCAAAGAACCTGCCCTGCCCCCCCCCCAGTAAAATCTGAGGCATCTGTAATTACAGTAGCTTGCAGGTACAGGAGAAAAGGGGACATCTGGATTTGCTTCTAGTAGTATTCTCCACTACCGCAGTTATTTTTTAACAAAGCCCAGTAATGGAATCTGAAATTCCATGGGGATGCAAATAATGGGACCTTGTGTCTGACACCATGGATTCTTTCTCATTTGTAACTTGACAAATGAGAAATCATGAAAATCAGACAGGCCTAGAATGCCAACATCCTGCGATACACTTTGGCAGAAGTGAGACTGGCTCGAGAAGCTCAGGAATTTTCCAGATAAAAAATACATCATCCCCTGCATAAAATAAAAAAAAAAAAAAAAAAATTTTGCTGAGAGGTGTGTATAAACATGGCCTGGAATGACAGTTGTGTGTGATACAGTCACATAGTATTTTTGAACATTTACCTGGAATCCCAGATGGATCAGAAGACAGAAGAAATCCACAGTGATGATGCTTGATACATCTGAGAAAAAGACTCGGCAAATATAAGCAAGTTGTCTATACAAGGAAATATGTGAAAACCATTCAACCTGCAATGAGCTATGACTGGAAAGTACAGTGTACCTACCATAAATGTAGATGTTAGAGTGTATTCACTGTTGCAGTCATTACAATTGGGTTATCCTGCTGGCAGGCTATCCGCAGTCGGCCCGAGTTCCAAAGTCTAGGTCCGGCGTCGGTTGCGGTCGCCTCTTCCCTGACGTCAGTGCGCCAGGGGTATAAAAGATGCAGCTGACACCATTTTCTTCAGTTTTTCTTGCCCCAGATGTCAGGTGCCCCTAAAATGGTAGGCTAAATTATGCCAATAAGCATGCATCTACAAAAATCAACTTTCCCTTCATCTACAAGCAAATACACCACATAGGTTGTATAGAACAGAGAAGTACAGAAGTCCCAGCAAGGTAAAAAGGGGGATGGTGGGAGGGTAACCTGGACTGCAACAGTGAATACACTCGAACATCTACATTTATGGTAGGTACACAACTGTACTATGTTCATCGTGTTTCACTGTTGCAGTCATTACAATTGGGTTGAATCCCAAAGCTAAGGTTGGGAGGCTGGTGCTATATAGGATTAGGAGAGACTATCAGGCCCTGCAGAAGTGCAGTGGCAAAGCCTGCCCTGGATTTAGAATAGAGAGGTAAGTGATAGTGCTTTGTAAAAGTATGCACTGAATTCCAAGTTGCAGCCTCTAAGATGCCTTTGGTTGATACTCCTCTGAGGAAGGCTGCTGAAGTGGCTGCTGCTCTGGTTGAATGTGGCCTAATGCCCTTAGGCACCGATTTGCCATGCTGTGAATAGCAGAAACGAATACAGTGGCCTATCCACATTGAAATAGTCTGTTTTGAGATAGGCTTTCCTTGTGATCCTGCAGCATATGCCACTAGAAGTTGTTCCGTCTTTCTGAAAGCTTTGGTTCTGTCCAAGTAGAAGCATAGCTGCCTGTGAATGTCCAAAGAATGCAGAAGTCTCTCACCCTTATTCTGTGGGTATGGATAAAAAGTGGGCAAATGAATTGTTTGGTTAAGGGCCACACTGGACACTACCTTCGGCTTAAATGTAGGGTTTGTCCTTAGAGAAACCCTGTCAGGATGGAAAATAAAAGGTTCTACAGCCATGAGTGCCTGTAACTCAGACTCGTCTAGCAGAGGTAATTGCCAGGAGCAGAGCTGTTTTCCAGAATAAGAATTTTATATCAGCTGCAGAGGCTGGCTCAAACGGAGGCAGTGTGAGTTTATCCAAGACATAGTTGAGGTCCCATGCAGGTATTGGTGCTCTCCTTGGAGGTCTTATGTTTTTGGCTCCTCTGAGGTACTGCCTTAGTAATGGATGAGAAAAAATAAGTGGTTCTGTATTGTAATGAGCTGAAATGGCAGAGGCATGAATTTTAATTGATGAAAAGGAAAGGCCTTTATCCAGCATCTCAGTTAAGTATTGCAAACTCTGAGGAATATTTGGAGTAGTCGTGTCAATACCTTGTGCCTGGTTCCAAGCACAAATCTCTTCCATTTTTCTGCATAAGTTTTTCTGGTGCTAGGCCTCCAAAATAACATCAATCACTGCTTTAGAGAGGTGTGTCTTGAATGGCTACATTATTCGCCATGCTGCCAGGTTTAAGGTCCTGAGATGGCTGTGCAGTATCTTACTATCTTGTTGGGTCAATAGGTGAGGAATTTGAGGTAATGTCCAAGTTGGGCATTGAAACAAGCTCTTTAGGATTGGGTACCAGTGCTGGTGGGGCCAGTCTGGGGCAATCAGTATAATTTTTGGCTTCTCTTGTCTGACCTTGAGGAGTACCTTGGGGAGGAGAGGCATATACCGTTAGGTTTTTCCAGCTGAAAGATAGAGCATCCACTTTCCATGCTTGCTTGTGATAAGTCCTTGTGCAGAATCTCTGTAGTTGGCAGTTGTGAGGGGAGGCAAATAGGTCTATGTCCGGGCACCCCCAGTTCCTTGTTATCATGCTGAAGACTTGTGGATCCAATTTCCACTCGTGGGGATCCATTAGGTTTCTGCTTAGATAGTCTGCCAGAGTATTTATCCTTCCAGGCAAGAATTGTGCTTGCAGATGTACTTGGTAAGTCAGTGCTGTGTCCCACAAGTTCATGGCTAGTCTGCAGAGGGGGTAAGAATGGGTGCCCCCCTGCTTGTTTATGTACCACATAACTGTAGTATTGTCCATCTTTATCAGTAGTTGTCCTGGATGAAGTATATCCTTGAAAGCTGTCAGGGCATTTTATACAGCTAGCACCTCTTTTTGATTAATATGTAGATTCATTTGACTTGCGGACCATGTGCCCTGAATACATCTTCCTGCCATATGGGCCCCCCAGGCATAATCTGATGCATCTGTTTGTCAATGTCTGCCTGGCTGTGGGTAAGGTGAATGGCTGTCCCATGTTGAGGTGACAGGCTTTTGTCCACCATCGAAACTCCTGTTGCAGGCAGGGAATGAGGGTAATTATTGTTTCCAGGCTGTGGCAATGTTGAGTCCAAACGCTTTTTAGATACCATTGAAGTTTCCTCATATGTAGTCTTGCATATGGAATTAGTAGTATGCAGGATGCCATCAAGCCCAAAGCCTGCAGAATTTTTCTTGCAGATAACTGGGTCTTTGTTGCCAACATTTTGAAATAAGTAGTCAGTTGTCTGAGGGTCTCGAACTTCTCGAAAGAACCCTCTCCACCACGTTGAAAGCAGAGGGTGAACCAATCTCTCTCTCTGGGCTCCATGGTTAACACCCTCGGATCCGGCGTGGGGATCGGCGTCGGAGCCGAAGCGCTCGGACCAGAGAGGGAAGTGTGGTCCGACCGAAACAGAGCCAAATACACACTGCCCCCCCCGGATCCGACGCACGGCTGATGGCTCCGAGAGCTCGGATCCGAAACGGGATCAGAAACTCGAGGGCATGGCTGGCAACAAGGTAACCATAACCATCGGCGCCGACACCCCGGCCCCAGGACTTCTCGGATCAGACGGCTCCGAAACCCGATAGTGGATCGGAGAAGGAGCTATCGGGGCAAAAAATGGGGCTGAACTCCCCCGGAGGGAGAGGAGGCAGTAGCACTCCCATCTGCATCTGAGTTTGGAGAAAACTATGCATCATCTGGTCCATATCAGCGTCAGAGAGACTGCGGGTCGACCTAGAAGAGGCCACTGAAGCAGGCCGGGAGGGCCGCCGCTACGACCTCTAAGATGGTTGGGCCTCATCCTCCAGTGAGAAGCGTGGAGAACGGAGCCGAGGGGAGGAAGGTCTGGAAATCATCTGAGGTGAGGAGAGCAGCTTGGCAGGCGGGGCCGAGGGGGCAGAGTCGGCCCACTGCTTGTGGCTCCTATGCCCATCTTTCTTCCCTTTCTCTCTCTCTCTCCTCTCCTTCTTCCTAGAGTCCCTCTCTCCCTGAGAAGACATGGGAGAGTTTGAGTCCCAGCCAGGGGAGAGGGAACAATGGGCTGAACAGCCGTAGCTGTAGCCACTGAGGGACAGGAGGAGGAAGCCGACTCAGAAGGTAGAAGACCCGCCAGAATCAGCTTATTCCTCCTATCCCTCAGGGCCCGGGAGATAAAAGCTGCACAAATTTGGCAGCCCAAAGATAAATGCGATACCCCCAGGCAGAGGACACAATGAGTGTGGCCATCCGCTGGGGAAAGCTTATGACCACACTCAGTGCACTTAGAAAAAATGGCCTTAGAGGTGTCTGCCATTATAAAAGAAAACACACGCACCTCACACAAACACCTAAGGGGAAAAAAGGGGGGAGTACTAGGCTTTAAAACTAAGAGGAATGGTAAAGGGGTTTAAACTAAGGAGTAAACTATTCACACACAGAAACTAGAAGGATTTATATAAACTTTCCTACTCACAGATTGCCTAAAGCTAGGAGCTCGAGAAACCCGTGCTTGACAAAGCCGCGGCAAACGAGATCTGGGGATTGGAAGGAGGTGACAGGGCATTATGGGTAAGGAAGAGGAGCTTGGAGCTCGGATCTCTAGCTTGGAAAGCTGCCGGCTCGGATCCAGGTTGGATCCGATACCCACAGGTTGATGATCAAATGAAGTTTCCTACTTCAGATTAAAAGGTTAATGCTCAAGGTCATCTTGTCCTTGAGAAAAATAAAAAAGAGCAGGATTGATATGACAGCCAGAAGCTCAGACTCTCCTAGCTGAAGTAAGAGCCAGAATAGTTTTCCAGGTGCGGAATTTGAGGTTTGCTGAGACTGCTGGTTCAAAAGGAGGCAAAGTAAGCTTTTCTAGCACAAAGCTGAATTCCCAAGGAGGAATATTAGGCCTCTCTGGCGGTCGAAGATAAAGCACCCCTTTAAGGAATAACTTGAACTCAGGTCTGGACCATTTAAGGCTTTACTGGAAAAGCTCACACAGACACTGACAACTTGCTGTGAGGGAAAGTTAGTTTTTGCTTTCTTGTATATTTGTTTTGCTTCACTGCCTTCTATTTTGTAAATTGTAATTTATTTTCTTTGCACTGTTTTAAATGTATTCTGCTTTTAATCACATATTTAAACAAGGAAACCGACCACAGCTGTCTCTCTTCTAAGTTGAACAGAAAATAAGCCCCCACCCCCTGGTAGCTGTTGTGTTTTTAAACTCAACTGTCTTTCTAGCTGCCTGCCCTTCATGTTAATTTGACCACATATCTCCTTTCCCTCTCCTCTTTTGTTGGCTACTGTGAGTAAACACAAAATTATCGGTTTACTATCAAAACTGCGAAAGGCAAAACAATTTCCATTAGCAATTTTGAAGTAAACCATCGAAAACGGAATCACGAACGCATTATAATGTCGAATCAGTTGCTCGAAGCAGCAGATTCAGCATTGTCTTCAAAAACATCACGTGATAGCCGTATAGGAGCTCATGTAAATGAAACGGCATATCACATTCATATAAGTGTGGTTGACATTGCATTACAGTCAACATTTAGTGAATGACAATCTGACATTCCGAATAACTGCCGCCCAATTGTCGTTTGCAAAAATTATAGCACACCAAATCATTTTGTGAAATCACTCCCTGCTTTTTCAACTATTTAAATTTACTGGCCATCCCACTGTATTCCACAGAAACAGAATACAAAGTACCCACCCCCTTCCAATCTATCTTGCTCTTTTAAAATTAGTGGCTCGCCACTTAGATAGCAAAAAGCTCAAGTTACCCCCCTCTTTGATATCTAACTGCTCGGTGCACATTGCAGGCCTTAGGATATTAGCCAGTTTATTTTCCACATTCTGTTTAAAATCTGCAACATCTACTCCAAGACCACCAATTACTGAAGAGCCCACATTCTGCCTCACAGTAGTCATCCTTGTATTAGTGCTTCTGTTTTGCTCCTGGTGAGAAAAGTATAAGGACATTATTTCCCCGGAGACTGCTGATCACTGGAAAGCTGAATAACTGCTTCATAGGTGTCAGCTTGGAATTTGTGCTTATATTTTGCTCCTGGTGAGAGAAGGAGCAGAGTGCATTGATTCTGACCATTTCTGATTGGGTAGCGAGCGTCTTTGACCTTCCTGATTGTTCTGGTTGCTATTCAAGGCATCTACCAGGAAACAACAAGCTTACATGCCCTTGCATAATCTGGGAAAAGACTGATAATCACCAGAGTCTCTGACACAACCTTGTCATCTTGGGATTGGTGTGACTGTTTTGCTTCTGTCGAGAGAAGAAGCAAAGGAGCATTGCATCTCAGCAGGGTGATGCGGTGGTGAGACCACCATTGAGGGAAGTCCCCTCTTTTCATTATTCTTGATAAGCTAACTCTTTCAAGTATTGCTTGACTTGCTGCTGCTGAACCCAGCTTCAGAATATGTGCCTAAATACTTCATCCATAAGTCATCATCAGCGTCTACTTATTCATTTACCCTCAACCCTCCCTTCAGGAAATACCATCAAATATAACTATCACTAGGGAACAGGTCCTTAATGCTCTCTCCAAGGCCAGGAACACTGCATCAACGGGCCCATACAATATCCCAGGATGCCTTCTAAATAGCATGAAACACGAGCTATAAGGCCATCTGGAATTGGTGTGTAACTGTAGCCTCCAAACAGGCTTTGTGCCTCATGAATAGAACAGCAACAGTTATCCCTCTGCACAACAGTGAACCATCTACATATGCTGAACTACAGAACCATTAAGTGTCACTAGTCTCATATAGGTGTATAGACGCAGACACCTTTTATTGACAATTTTCTTGTAAAAGCACCAATGAAATTTCACCAGTACCTAGTTGAACACAAGATAACTAGTTTGTA
The DNA here is from genome assembly GCF_019279795.1 of Protopterus annectens. Lineage (NCBI taxonomy): Eukaryota > Metazoa > Chordata > Ceratodontiformes > Protopteridae > Protopterus > Protopterus annectens. The sequence continues at coordinate 242,615,080 of NC_056737.1, forward strand.
GTGACAAACATTGTCCCCAGAGTTGTATACTGGATACTCTGTCTGAATTCTTTTTTTTTTTTTACTGAATAAATTAATGATTTTCAGAAACAAACATATATACACTATGTATATCAAAGAAATACTTACGTAGTCAAAGTTTAAAGTGGAGAAAAATTCCAAAAACAAACATTACAGAACCAACTATTTACATAGGATGTCTATACTTCAAAAACTTTGTTTTCTTGAATGCATCTTTGAATAAGATTATAGTTTATTACAGTCTTCTGTTTCCCGCCTCACAGAAAGACATTATCCTGTTCGATTCTCATCTAGAGCGTCTCCTTTGTGGAGATACGCATGAATGAGCGTACCTCCATGGAAGGTTGTGCATCAGGGCCGGCAACTTAGCACATAAAAATCTACTGCCAATCATTAGCTGACCGGAGTTCCGCTGTGGCGACCCCTAACCGGGAAAAGCCGAAAGACGCAACAACAGTCTTCTGTTTCCAGCACTTTACTTTCTGTCAGGCAATGCTTGAAGAAGTAGGTCGTTCTGTTCTTTCCTTGACTGAGAGACTGATAAAACTATGTTTTTTAAATGTTTAAAATTGGGAGGAGTTACAGCTTTCCAGTTCTGTGTAATATTTTCATTGCAATAGCAGAGTCCACAAATTACATATTTTTGCTTTGGAACACAAGACAGCAGCACAGGTATAATTCAACAAAACTAGAGATTTTGGAAGTTGGAAATTATCAGCGAAAAGTGCCTGTAACAAATAGTTAATACTGCTCCTATATTGTTTACGTAAATGGCATTCATAGAATGTGTGTTGACAATTGGCTATTGATTGATTTACACCTCCTGCATCTATTTTCTTTATATTAGTTCTAATTTGTGTGGTATTAAGTATGTTCTACATATAAATTGCCATGTCAAAAGTTGCCAATATAGTGATAAAGATGTTAGTTTTGGAGATGTAAGAATTAGTTTATTTTTATCATCTGGCATTTTACCATTAACTGTTTCATAGTATTTCCATATATTTTGTTTATTCTGAACTCTTGTTTCTTTAACTAATTTGTACAATACTGATAAAATTCCTTTCCCACTTGTGGGTAATTCCATCAGCGTTATTAACTGCTCTATGAACTTAGGAATCTTTTCTGTAACAACCTTCTGCATTACTGCCCGTTTTAAAACGGTTTGTCTTAATTCCTGCAGTGTTAACCACGTTATTTTCAAGGTTGAACTCACTAATAATTTGCTCTATCATTAGTACTTATTAGTGTTTATCAATGGAGGCCAATAAATTAGACCATTCTTACCAAGTGTTTTAACTGCTACTGAGTCCTGAGTTTTATTATTTTGTGTACATGCTACTGGGAATATGAAAAAAACACCATCCTTTTATATCCGGATTTTTGTTTACAAAGTGCATAAAAGACTTTAGGGTATTGATAATGTATTTCAAATTTATATTTTTGCCTTTCCCTGTTACCATATAGTCCTTCAGTAACCAAAGTAAGCTATTCGGTACTATTTCCATATGTTTATTTATTGTACCATGAGTAGTTTTAACCAGATTTTTTAATGTACTAGTTTATATTTGGAAGTATATTCTTTGTTTAACCAAACAAAAACTGTTTTTAAAGCTGATTGTATATATCCTTCTAAATCACATAAGCCTATTCCACCTTCTTCCCATTTATCAAAATTATGTCTTAGGGCAACTCTAGGTTTTTTTAGGGTAACACAAGAATTTCATTACCAAGCCTTCAAAATGTTTTAAATATGACTTGGGTAGAGGTAGCAAGCAAGCTTGCATAAAATACAGACTTTTAGGGAATATAATCATTTTAATTATATACAGTCTTTCCTCCATGGTAAAAAAAATAGCTTATTCCATTTTTGTAGGAGTTCTTTGATATTATCCAAAATCTCTTTATAGTTTAGTTGCACTGTTGTATCTATGTCATTTGTCAATTTAACTCCTATTGTATAATTTCTAGATACATATTTATGATTTTTATTTTATGCTTATTTGTTCACATTTATTAGCAACATATTGGTTTTATTTTAATTAAATGCATTAAATGATAGTCCAGAAATCTTCTTAAACTGTTTTGCTGCTTTCCGTAGTTCTTTTAGTGTGTTCTTATCTTCTTTTAAAGTCAATAAAATGTCTGCAAATAGCTGAATATTTAACTCCAGGACAGTATCTAGTTGAATTCCTTGGATGTTTGGGTTTGCACATATGAAATTTTATAATGGTTCTATTACTAATGTGAATAACAAAGGAGAAAGTGGACAACCCTGTTTTGTACCTTTTGCAATGGTAACAGGCTCCGACAAACAGAATCCTATTTTTACATACGCCGAAGAAAGGAGAAAGTGGACAACCCTGTTTTGTACCTTTTGAAATGGTAACAGGCTCCGACAAACAGAATCCTATTTTTATGTACGCCGAAGATTTATCATAAAGAGACCTTATTAGTGAGGTAAAATTTTTTGAAAATCCATACTCCACCAGTGCAATCCAAAGGTAATCTCAATTCACAGAATCAAATGCACTGTTAATATCTACGCAAAAGACCATCATTTTTTTGTTTTGTTTATGAAATTAATAAGGGTCAAAACTGTCTTTATACTGTCATATGTATTTGTTTTTAATGAATCCTGTTTGATCATTCTCTATCAACAGCAATAGTTGTTTTATTCTGGTTGTATGAACTGTCAAATATTTTATAACCTAGATTTAATAAACTTATGGGTCTAAATGAGGTACACTCATCAGGTTTTTTAGCTAGTTTCAAAATTGGTGATACTCTAGTGCATTTCCAAGAAGGAGGGTATTTATTACCTTCTTTAACTGACGTGAACACACTTAGTAATAGATTTAGTGCATTATTAGATAGTAGTTTAAATATCTCTGGTGTCATATTACCTGGGACTTTGTTTAATTTTTGTTTCTTGATTTATGCTTTAACTTCTATCATAGTTATATCTTTACCCATTATGTTCATCTGATGGTCTTAGTCTTATATTTTCCTTAAGGAATTTTCTAGGTGCTTCACTTGATTCTACTTTATTTTCTTGACTATTTAGAGTTTATTAAAATAAGGGTTCTAGAATTCCTTCCAAGTCAGACGCTTTGTCTATACTGTATATTTCTTTTACCTGATTTGCCTTTATCATTCTTTTCGCCCTGTTAGCTATTACCCTGTGATTTTTTGGATTCATACAGCAAGAGCATAGTTTGACCTTCTCTAGATTAATCACTTTTTATGGTTCAATATCTCCAAGTATTTTTTGAGGTTTTCTAATTTTTTTCTGAAGCTAAGTTGCCTTTATGAATATTTAACTTCATGTTGTCTATTTTAGTTTGTAGTTCTGCCAGTTCTTTATTCCGATACTTTTTTTATACTAAGCTACCACCTTCCCATACAAATACGTTTTCATTGCATCACTCATATAGATATAGATATATATATATATATATATATATGAAAATGTCCAAGGCTGGAAGGAACGCCACCAAATAACTGTCTTTTCAAAATCAAGATAAAGAACACTCCTTCAAACGTTAAAACAAAGTAGTTCAATACAATTGTTTCATCATCTATTTCACCTTGTGGACTGGGTATTTTATATATATATATACATATGTATGTATGTATGTATGTCTGCTGCCTCGTCTGTGGGGTTTAAATCTAGAAATGTTTGCATCTCTGCAGTCATTGTTTAAACTCTAAGGTTTGCTGTATAAGCTGGAATTCTTATGACAAAGTTTACTCAAAGTTGAAATCTATTTCAAAATAGATTGTATTATGGTCTGAGAAGGGGCAATTGATTGTTTTGACTGCTTATTTTTGTGGTAAGATCTTTTGTTATATAAACTATCTATTCTGGAAAAGGTGTTATGTCTACGTGAGTAATGTATGAAAATCAATGCATCTTGTTCAGCACTTGTTAATGTCTACTAAGTTATATGAGTCACTAAACTCAAGTAATTTTGATAGTAGAGATTTCTTCCGTGTGTTTTTAGCATTTGCGTCCTCTTCTTTCATTATCAATTAAAATCTCCTGTAATTATTGTATTACCTTCGGAATGTTGTATCATGTTCTCTAAATGTTGTTTGGCTGCCCTGACACCCAGTCCTGGTATCCAACAGTTGTTTACCAGGGTATAAACCAAACCATTTATTAATACTGACACTAAACAAAATATTCCTGGCTTATCATTGACTGTATTTATGATCTTAGGCATCAAGGTAGTCTTTTTCCATAATATTGCTACACCTCTTTGCTTTTTATTATATTCTGCACTTGCTAGTAATGTGCAATTATGCATATTAATCTTATTAATGTCTTGCTGGACGTGTTTCTTGTAAAAACACTACTTGTGCTTTACATAGCTTAAGATATCCTTGTAAGCTTCCTCTTTTACAGCTGTTATTTAAGCCATTGACACTGCTAGAAATGCATTTGACAGACTAACTATGCCTTTGCATTTAACTATTGTCCTGTTTTTGTTTGTACATAACCTTGCTTGTGTGCTAAAAACTTTTTACCATTCATTTCATATAGGTTATAAATGCATTGCATAGATGTCCATTTAAAAGGTACAAATAAAACTGTTTGCGTAAAAAGTAGTTTTAAAATATAAACAACCAATCATTCCTTTCATGGGAGAAAACGTCCCATTCCTTGAATAGATTTACCATTCAAGTGACCCCTCTTATCCCTTACTCAGCATCTTCCCCCAGCTTTCCCAACAACAAATTTAACTAAAAGCATCAAATTCTTATTGCTTGTGTGCTACGAGACTTCAACTACTAAACTGCATAATATTCAATTAAACACTATTACAAAGTGTTATATATTACTGTCAGTAGTTAAAATAGTGTAACCAACTTTAAATGCATTGTTCTACTATATACACTTACAGTTTCTCAATGTATTTAATGTCCTTCAACCAACATCTGTTTTCAGTATGACAGTATCTATTTTACAGTGTCAACAATTAGCTTTATTATCAATGCATTTCTTGCTTCATTTATCACAACTGTATACACATGTGCATCCTTTTGCCCATTATGTATATTTCTAAGTAACCATTTTATTTTTAGTGTTTCTTTGTTCTAGATTTAAAATACAACGTAGACTGTTAGTGTTTGTTGCAAACCCTGTGTGCACACAGTCCAAGTAGGTTCACATTTCCTACTGTTAAGACAACAGAGCCTTATGAAACTTCACTTGTTTCAACATTCAGTCAGGTTAATGAAAAAGTACAGTTTTGTACCTACCATAAATGTAGATGTTCGAGTGCTAATAGAGCTGCAGTCATAACAGATGGGTTCTCCTGCCGTCAGGCGGGTCCTCGGTCGGCCGAATTCCAAAGTCTAGGTCCGGCGTCAGTTGTCGTCGCTTCTTCCCTGACGTCAGTGCGACAGGGGTATAAAGGAACCAGCCAACGCCATTTTCTTCAGTTTTTCTTGCCCCAGATGTCAGGTGCCCCCAGAAGGAAGGCAATACATAAATTTGTGTAATAAGGCAATGCAATATAATCAAAATACAGTAGTTGCAAGCAAATACACAATAAATGAATACCCCAATCAGGTTGTATGAGGAGGTGTTAGCCAATAGGCCTGTCCCAAGAGGGGAAGGAGGGAGGGAAACCTGGACTGCAGCTGTATTAGCACTCGAACATCTACATTTATGGTAGGTACAAAACTGTACTATGTTCATCGAGCATACAGCTGCAGTCATAACAGATGGGTAGAATCCCAAAGCTAAGAAAGGGGTGGTAGGCACTAGGTGGAACTAGGAGGAGCCAGGATGCCCTGCAAGACTGCAGTGGCAAATCCTGCTCTAGTTTTGGAGTATAATGGTAGGTGGTAGTGCTTGGAGAAGGTATGCACAGAACTCCAAGTGGCTGCTTCCAAAATATCTTTGGTAGGAACTCCTCTGAGGAACGCTGCAGAGGTAGTTGTGGCCCTTGTGGAGTGAGATCTGATGCCTGTAGGTACAGTTTTGCCATGAAAAGAATAGCAAAAGCATATGCAATGGGCTATCCATTTTGAGATTGTCTGTTTGGAAATTGGCTTTCCTTGAGCTCCTATAGCATAGGACACAGAGCTGTTCTGATTTTCTGAAAGGCTTTGTTCTGTCCAAATAATAACGCAGTTGTCTGTGGATGTCCAAGGAATGTAGTAATCTCTCCCCTTTGTTTTGAGGATTAGGATAAAAGGTAGGTAAGTGTATGGCCCGATTCAAAGCTGCCCTGGATACCACTTTTGGCATAAAGGACGGGTTGGTTCGTAAGGAAACTCTGTCCTGATGGAAGATGATAAAAGGCTGCACAGCCATGAGAGCTTGTAGTTCTGAAACTCTATGAGCTGAGGTAATAGCCAGAAGGAAAGCTGCTTTCCAGGACAAATACTGCAAATCTGATGAGGCAGCTGGCTCAAAGGGAGGCAAGGTCAGCTTTTCCAGAATGAAATTGAGATCCCAAGCAGGTATTGGTCGTTTCCTTGGGGGTTTTAGATTTTTAGCCCCTCTGAGGAACTGTCTTAAGAGAGGGTGAGAGAATAAGGGTGGATCAGTGTTGTATTCTGCAGAAATGGCTGAGGCATGCATTTTGATGGAGGAGAATGAAAGTCCACTGCTTAGCAGCTCAGCTAGATACTGTAGTATTTGAGGTAAATTCAGTTTTCCAGGATCCTGGCCCTTTTTCTCATTCCAGACACAAAACCGTTTCCATTTTGCGGAGTAAGCTTTTCTAGTTGATGGCCTTCTGGCCTCCAAAATGACATCCTGCACCTCCTTGGAGAGTAGGGTCTGTTGTGATGCTAAGGAATCTTCCATGAGGCTAGACTGAGTGTTTTTAGCTGGCTGTGAAGAGTTTTGAAGCTGTGCTGAGTCAGGAGAAGAGGCATTAGAGGCAGAGTCCATGGTGGGGAATGCGTCAGGCTCCTCAGGAGTGGGTACCAGTGTTGTCTTGGCCAGTCTGGAGCAATGAGAATCATCTTTGGTCTGTCTGCTGTGGTTTTCAATAGAACATTGGGCAGCAGAGGAAGAGGTGGGAAGGCATAAACTGTCATTGATGTCCAACTGAAAGAGAGAGCGTGCACTCTCCAGGCCTTTGGATGGAAAATCCTTGAGTAGAATTTTGTCAATTGGTGATTTTTGTGGGAGGCAAAGAGATCTATGTCTGGCCTTCCCCATGCTTGGATTATCTCTGTAAAAACTTTTGGATGCAACTTCCATTCGTGTGGATCTGTCATTCCTGCTTAGGTTGTCTGCCAGCGTGTTTTCCTTGCCTGGCAAGTACTGTGCTTGTAGTTCGATTTGTAAGTCCATGGCCATGTTCCAAAGTTACATGGCCAGTCTGCATAGGGGGTATGAATGTGTTCCTCCCTGTTTGTTTATGTACTACATAACTGTTGTGTTGTCCGTTCTTATCAATAGCTGACCTGGTTGCAGAAGGTCTTTGAAAGCTATAATAGCATTTATTACTGCTAGCATTTCCTTTTGATTGATGTGAAGGTGCTTTTCTTTTTGGGACCATTTGCCCTGAATGCACCGATCTGTCATGTGCGCCCCCCAGGCGTCTGTTGTGATGACTTTATTTGCTTGAGGCTTGCTGAATTGAAGACCTGTGTTTGTTTGGCATGCTCGAGCCCACCACAGAAATTCCTTTTGAAGACATGGAATTAGTGGTATTATTGTTTCCAAACTGTGGCTGTGTTGAGACCATAGGTTTTTCAGGTACCATTGAAGTTTCCTCTTATGCAGCTTTGCACATGGGATTAGTAAGATGCAAGATGCCATGAATCCCAGAGCCTGCAGGATTTTCCTTGCAGTCAGCCTGGTGCAATTTGCTAGTGCTCTGAAGTATTGAGTTAGTTGCCCCTGCTTCTCTGGCGTGAGGTAGGCTATCTGGGTGTTTGTGTCCAAGTTGGCACCCAGGAAAATTATTTTCCGAGAGGGTATTAGCCTTGATTTCTTTTTGCTGACTGTATATCCCAGAGAGTTCAACAACATTATTACATAAGCCAGATGTTTCAGAAGAATGTGCTTGCTGTCCGCTTGGATCAGGCAGTCGTCCAAATAGGGGTATATTTGTATCCCTTGAAGTCTGCAGTAGGCAATTACTGATGCCAGGCATTTCGTGAATACTCTGGGCGCAGTAGATAAGCCAAAGGGCAATGCAGAGAATTGATAATGGGTTGAACCTGCAAGAAATCTGAGGTATCTTCTGCAATTTTGTCTGATTGGGACATGCAGGTATGTCTCCTTGAGGTCCAATGTTACCAGCCAAGACTCCTTGCCCAGCATGGGAAGAAGCTGCTGTAGAGTGAGCATCTTGAATTTTGGTACGAGTAGAAATGTGTTTAGGATGGATAGGTCCAAAATGGGTTTCTAATCTTTTCCCTTCCTTGGTACCAGGAATAGTCTGGAATAAAAACCTTGACCTTGTTCGTGCGTAGGTACCTCTTGAATAGCTTTCATGTCTATGAGATCTGTAATTTGCCTTTGTGCCTCTGCCCTTTGATTGTGTGGCAGGTTTGGCATGCCTCTCATTTTTGGAAGGGTGTGAAAATGGAATCTGTATCCTCTGTTTATAATGTCCAGGATCCATTTGTCTTTTGTGACAACATGCCAATTTTTTGAAAATAATGCCAGCTTTCCTCCTAAGGGTGCTGCCATTTGAGCCTTGCTTGGCATGCAAAGGGGAAAGTCATTGGGCTTGCTTTCTGAATGGTTGCGAGTTATCCTCACCACCTCTTTGTGTAGGAGCTTGCCACGGTCTGCCTCTAAACGATCCTTGGGAATGTCCTCGGGCGCCTGTATCTACCTCTTTGGGGTCTGTCCGTGGCTGGAAAGGACCAATTTTTGGAAGGCCAATTTCTACTGAAACGTGGGGGTTGTACCTGTAGAAAATCGTTCACAGTTTGCACTGATTTAGCCTTTTCCTCCATTTTCCTTAATACCTCCTCAGCATTAGCACCAAATAATACATCCTTTTGTAGAGGGGCATCTAGTAATTTAGCTTTGACATGATCTGGCAAGGTTTGTTCCTTGAGCCAGGCATGTCTACGTATGACTGATCCTGTAACAGCAGCTCTACATGAGGCCTCTAGAGCATCAAAACCACATTGTAAGGTATGCTTACCCACTTGTTCTGCACTATGCATCAAATCCTGCAACTCCAAGTCTGGTTGTTCAGGTTGTGACATTTTACTTTTCAATTGTGATAACAAAAACTGTTGGTATTTTAGCATATGGAACTGACAGTTTAAGGCCCTCATTGTTAAGGTAGCCGAGGTATATACCTTTTTCCCCCACCTTTCTAAGGATCTGGAATCTCTCTCGGAAGGTAATGGATTTTTAGCAGTGGAGGCCTTAATACCCTTGGGGCCCTGTGAAATGGTTTCTGGGTCAGCAGCATGGCTTTTGTATAGAAATTGGTGTGAGTCAGGAACCCTGTAGTACCTGTCAGGCTTGACTGGGGCTGGAGGAAGAGAATCCGGGTTAAGGCAGGCCTCCGAGTAGACATCATCTAGGATGTCCAAGACAGGAGGTATAGCCAGAGGCCTGTGCTGAGGTAAGCAAGAGAAATTCCCTAAGCCTTTTCTTGGAATCTGAATAATCTTGGCCTTCCCAGTGGAAGTGTTCCCTTAAGGTATGCAAAGTTTCCCCAAATGAGTAATCCTCTGGGGGGGATACAGAAGGAATGGACTCCTCTGCATCAAGAGTCTTCAAAAGGGGAGAAAGAATGTTCCTGATCATCAGAGTGCTCTGAAATAATGGAGCCCTGATCAAAGGAGGGGGATTCTTCCTCCACTCTGGGCCTTTTGTCCGGTGGGGGATGAGAACCCCTGATAAGAGTAATTAAATCCTCAGCCATTTTAAGCATCTGTTTTTTAGGCATGGGGCCCGGAGATGGGCCCTGTGTAGCTTGTCTCTTAGAATGCATGGCTGCTTTAGACTTAGTGAAAGCCTTGATGGAAAAAGAAGAGGAAGGTCTGAAGACACCTTGAGAGGAGGTAGACCTGTCCACATTTTGAGATTCAACGCCAAGAGTGGCTTCGGTATCTGTAGCCGGGGTGTGGGCCGAGGAGCCTGCGACCTCGGGCACAGGAGACACCGCCAATGAAGTGTCGTCGGTAGTCAGGGGCTGCATAGGCGCCTCGCTGAGAACCGGACCACGTGTAGTCGGCTTTGGCGTGGTGTCGGTAGAGGCCGCGGACCTCATGTGTCAGTCCTTAACTTTGCGCTTTTTAGACAAAACTGGAGTCGGAGTATCCAACGACATAATATAGCTAAATGTTTTGCCAAAATAATGCTGGGCGAACTCCGCCCGACGCTTAATGGTGCGTTTGTTGAATGTAGCACAAAAGCGACAGACAGAGACGTCGTGGTCTGGGCCTAAACAAGGAATACAGAGGGAATGGAAATCCTTATGCGGTATTTGTTTCCCACATGAAATACAATTATTAACTTTCTCTGACATCAGTCTGAGGCAAGAAAAGTTTCCCCAACGGGGTACTTAGCTTTCAAGAAGACTTCGGTTTCAAAATTTTCGTAATTTCAGGAGCTGGCCGACCGGCACTTGCGAACTGCTTCTGCTTCGGGCACCGCGCAGCAAGAAAGACTGAAGAAAATGGCGTCGGCTGGTTCCTTTATACCCCTGTTGCACTAACGTCAGGGAAGAAGCGACGACAACCGACGCCGGACCTAGACTTTGGAATTCGGCCGACCGAGGACCCGCCTGACGGCAGGAGAACCTATATGTTATGACTGCAGCTGTATGCACGATGAACATCAGTTATTGCTGTTATAAACTGTAGACTAATATACAATATTTTGTCTTCTAATGCAATCTCAATGTATAAAATAAACACCACTTTTACACAGTACATTCATCTGTTGAGTTGAATTCTTTACATCTTTAGATTTAGGTCTGTTTGTATTCATACCATAGGCTTTAATAAATGTTCTTGTTTAATAGGCAAGTTATATGCAATTTTTGTGATATTTTATAATTTAGATAGTATCAGCAAGCAATATGAATTTATTAAGGCTTCATCTGATTCATGTAATCTCTTATTTTTAACTTTTCTTGTACCTTGCTTTTCTCTATGAAGCACAAGAGAATCCTAAGCATTTCATAAACATGGGAAATGCTCACAGTATATTAAAATCAATATTGCTGTATGGCTTGTTTAACATTTGTACTTAATCTATTCATCTTCACAGTTAATAACTAAATGTGGACTGACATCAGACTTGTTCATGTTTATCATGAGTGTCATTTCTTATTTACCAGTCTTGTTAAGTTTGCCAATTCTTATAATGCATTCATGACACCTATATCCTACTATACTAGTTTTTTTAATTACATCTGATTCAGCTTCTTACTAAATACATTTGTGTAGATATATTTACTGGTTTCTTAGCTGCTAAATTACTTTTGTTGTTATAAGTAGTTATACTTTCTTTTATAGCTGTGTGTCCAAGTACGCATACTTATGAGTTTGCAAAGGTTTACATCAATTGCTTCTACCTTGTTCATGATGCTATTTTCTTTGCATATATTATAGTACTTTTGTGGTAACTTCTCTCATTTCCTTTTAGAACTACTAAATCTATGCTATGTATATGTACACACTCAATAATGCTTTGAAGCACTTGTATTTTTGTGAGAATATGTACTTGTCACTTTAAGAGCTTTTTGGTTCAAGTTAAGCCCCATACTGCTTTGCTTCAAGTGCTAGTCACTCTCTGTAATCAAGTACTTTCGTTTTTGACCGTTTATGAATATGCAAACGACTCTAGTGGACTCTTTAGCCTTTTTTTTTTATTTATTGTAAAACCTCGAGATGTATTAAAAACATGTTTTGCCAGCTCGTGGCTTTGGCGAGAAAGCAGAGAACTGTAAGTGAAGCATTTAGAGTTGTAGAATAGGCCCATGAGCTTATAGAGCAGATTTTTTTTTTTTTTTTTACTATGTTTCTTCTAAACCATTTAAAATGACTACCAGCACCCACTTCACCACAGAAAAGTGTGCCAAACAACATTTTGAATATTAATGGCACTCTTTTAGCTATAATCATTCTAAGGGGATCCAGTATCTGTCTACCTGGGATGACATGATTGACAAACCACGATGCTTTGCCAGAGATGGCCTGCACCTGTCGCCCCTGGGATTCCGGATACTGGCTAAGGCTCTAGCCACCCCTATAGTGCCTTTTTTAGGCAAGGTTCAAATGACAAATTCACCGCCGTAAAAGGTACAAGCAAGCAAAATCTGAGTGTATTGCTACTCAATGCTATAAGTCTAAACCTCAAAATGCACTCACTCGAGGCACTCCTTAAAATGGATAACATCGACATCTATGCAGTGACAGAGACCTGGTTCAAGGCTCCAGGGAGTACCTATGCATTACCAGGCTATAATTCATACCACACCTTTTGGCCACCTAACCTGGACCGAAACACTAAAGATGGAGGCGTATCCATATACATTAAGGATATCCACACCTACAGGTTAGTTGCTCAGCATAATGCATCCGAGATTATCCAAGTGCAACTAACTCTGGGCAAGACCACAATCCAAATTGCAGCTTGCTACAGATCCCCCACCATGCCCCAGGATTCCCACTCCTCATTTCTTGATACACTGGAAAATATTAGGGTACAACCTAACACCCTAATAGGCGATTTCAACTATCCCACCATTAATTGGGAAAACTACTTGTGTAACAACTCTTGTGCTAAAGGTTTTCTGGAATTCATAAATTCCAATGCCTTGGATCAACTTATCCACACCCCCACCAGGGGTAGCAATATCCTAGACCTGGTTATTACCAACATGGGCAACCGGTGCTCCACACCAGAGGTCAATTTCTCGTTGGTCAGATCAGACCACAAGCAAATCACCCTAGACATCCACATCTCTCCCCCACCCCCATTAGGGAAACCACCGTAATAAACTTCTCCAAAGCCAACTTCACACAAGACAGAAGTGGCAAACTTCACGACACCCATGCTGACTGACAATAGAGGTATGACTGCTGAATCCTACACAGATGCACTTTATAAGCACTTGCACGAGTGCATGGATCATGCAATCCCTAACAGAACAGAGATGCTATCCTCCAAAACAAGGTAGCCAATCTGGTGGTCCCCCTGCCATAAACGAACTTTACAACAGAAGAAACTGTTGCAAAAAAGAGTAAAATCCCATGATTGGAGGAACTCCCTGGTCAGCCTCAGTAAGAAGCTGAAATCCCTCAAAATCCTCCAAAGCTAGTTACGAAAACAAAATCGCCACTGACTCTAAAGACAGCCACAAAGCATTCTATACCTATGTCAATAATCTCAATGGCAACACTCAGATCTGCTCTGAGTTACAGCACAACGGCACCAACTATACAGAACCAACTGATATTGCCAACATCCTGGCAGATAGGTTCAGTGCTAACTTTACCCCCCCCCCTCATCCCCTAAAGGGCCCATCTCTATATCAGAAGAATGCAAAGTTCCTGTAATCACGACTGCACAGGTAAAAAACACACTCTCCAAAGCCAAGAACACAGCATCCATGGGACCTGACAACATCCCACACTGTGTTCTACATGAACTACAAAACGAACTGTTACCCCACCTAAGTACCATGTTCAATCATAGCCTCACCTCAGGCTATGTGCCCACTGAATGGTGCACAGCGACTGTTATCCCACTCCACAAAGGGGGAGCCACCATGGACCCCAGAAACTACCATCCCATTAGCCTGACGAGCCTGGTCTTCAAGGCTATGGAACGTATCATCGTGGAACTTTGGTAATCTCCAAACTCTGAACCCCACCCACTCTGGGTTTGTAAAAGGCAGATCATGCCTCCTAAACCTGACAGACTTCTTTTATGCAGTCACCAAAGCCGTAGATGAGGGTAAGGTGGTTTCCACAGCCTATCTAGATCTCGCCAAGGCTTTTGACACCATCCCCCCACTCTGGAATTATAGATAAACTCACTATAAATCCCTATGTCACAGGATGGGTTGCCAACTGGCTCACTGACCGAACCCATACTGTGAAATTAGCAGACTCCAAATCCAACTTCAGATCAGTGACAAGTGAAGTACCACAGGGTTCAGTCCTGGGTCTTCTCCTGTTTGGTATCTACTTCTCTGAAGCACAGGCTAACACAGAAGGTCTTTGGCTAACTAAGTTCGCAGATGACTGCAAACTAGGAGTCATAATCAAAACTCCAAAAGATGTGGACATCCTACAAAAGGGCCTCAGTGAAACAGATGCCTGGTGTCAAAGCCATGGCCTCAATCTCAATGCCAAAAAGTGCACCGTCATCCCTTTTGGTAAAAACTCTGTAACCATGAACTACCACACAGGCAGTAGTCTACTTAACACCGAAAGTGTGATAAGAGACTTTGGGACACAGGTAGACAGTAGTCTCTCCTTTGATAATCACATCGCCACAGTAGTCCGAAAATCCTTCTACGTGGCACACCTCATCACAAAAGGTTTCTCATCCAGGAAAAAAAGAGGTCATTGTTCCCCTCTACTCATCACTCATAAGACCCATTATAGAGTACAATGCCCCTTTTGGTATGTACCTCAAGACATCAACAACTGGAAAGGCCACAGAAATACCTCACAAAGAGGATTACTGGCCTCAAACAGATGCCTTACACAGACCGTCTCAAAAAACTGCAACTTTACTCCGTTACATATCGCCTACTCAGAAGCGATCTCTGCCTAACACAGAAAGCTATGTCAAACCCAGAGCTTTTGGACATGCTCCACTTAAAGAAATCCCAATCCCTCAGAGCTACATGCTCTAGGGACCTAAACCTTGTCACCACAATAAACAGGACATGCTGGAGGGATAGATTCCTGTCCCAGAGACTTCCCATACTCTGGAAAAAACTACCTATATCAAACAAAGCTCCTCGTTAGCACTCAAGAAAAATCTTGATGATTGGATGGGAGATAAGAAATTCACTTCTGTGGCTCTGCTCGACAGTGATGCACTCTTTCAAAACACCAACAACACAGAGCCGCATCTCGAAGAGCTCCTGCTTCTAACCCCATAAAGCAAGCCACCACACAACCCAACATTCTGGTCACTGGAGAAACTATTGAGAGACACTGATGCCATCTCACCATGCTGAGTAAGGAGAAAAGTCACAGTCAGTTGCTTATTAGGGGCCAGAATCCACCACATTACGCACGCACTCAGGTCACTGGAACACAAATGCCAGTATGTCTCCGTTATAGTCCATGTGGGTGCAAATCACCTGAGATGTACCTAAACTATCTAGGAATCTGTCCCCCATGCTCGTATGAGCCTAGCACTGAGCAGCATTTTACCTGCTCCAAGGATGATGCCACATTAAGAACAAAAAATGACTAACTTTAATAAAAGGCTTATTTTCTGGTGTTATTCTAAGGGGGTGCAATATTTTCAGCATGGAAGGAGATGGGCAACAGACCATGCTGCTTTACCAGGCATGGTCTGTACCTCTCCCCTTTAGGCTTTTGAATATTACCTAAGCCATTGCCCTCTCCCATAGTGCCTGTTTTAGGCAATGCTAAACAGGAAGTACTTCCTACATAGCAAATCAAAACCAAGAAAATCTAAAGGTGTTGGTGCTCAATGCTAAACTCCACTCCCTACAAGTTTTCTCTATCCTAGAGAATGCTGACATTTGTTTGGACACTGAGACAAGGTTTAAAGTCATGGAGAGCACTCAGTCAGTGCAAGGTTATAAATGCCTTCCACACATTTAGACCAGCTACTGCACAGACAGTGACTAAAGGTGGAGGTGTCTCAATTTTCATCAAAAGTATACCTCAAGTCTGGTCAAACAGGAGAATGCACTTGAGCTTCTCATGTTCAAAACAACATAGGTGAAGTCCTATATCACTTCCTTGCAAGCTATAGATCCCCCTCTATAACCCAGGAAACCCATAACACGTATTTAAACTTTCTGGAAACATTCACCATCCAACCCAACACCATATTCATGGGTGACTTTAATTACCCCACTATTAACTGGGATACGTACAAGCAGAGAGATTCCTGGGATTTTGTAAACACATGCGCCCTTGACCAGGTTGTCAATACACCCACCAGGGGTGCAACCATACTGGATCTGGTCTCCACTAATACGGGAGACTGCTGCATATCCCCTAGTGAACTGACTTCTTTAGCAAGAGCAGACCACAAAATGGTCTCCTTTGAAGTAAAATAAAACCTGAACCCCCAGCTAATCCTGGAATATTCCAGGAACTACTCTTAGGCTAACCTATTAAGTGATAACCTGGCAAAATTTCAAGTCCCCAAAAACCCTGAGAATACGGAGGGCTATGCAGAACTGTTCACAGAAACCCTACACAAGCATGTTAACAGCTGCATAGGGACAGCTGTACAAACTATACATGTGAATTGATGCTGACAGAGTTTATAGTCATTTAGAAGACAACTTAATTATGGCAGTAGAACTAAAGGGCAATAAAAGAAAGTCATATGGACAAACGATCATTTATTGTTATATAAAGTCATAGTGAAGAACTGTAAAAAGGGGAAGAATCTAAGTATGGATTGACTATAAAAAAGTATTTGATAGTATCCCACACATTCACAGATAAAAGAGTGCTTAAAATGTACAAGATACACTGATCGACTACATTACAGTGACCATGAAACAGTGGCAGACCACTTTTCAATTAAGCCATGATAAAGGACAGATTATTATCCCAAGTATAAAAATTCAAAGGGAGGTATCCCACGGTGACTGTCACTGTTGCTATTCTGCCTTGCCATTAACCCATTAAGCTGTTTACTTAACAGCTTAGGCCATGACTGCAATTTGGCTCCTTGAAAAAGTGTAAAGACTTACCTTCTCTGTCGATGATTTAAAACTGCATAGCTCATCAGATGAGGAACTGAAAGCAGAGCAGCAGGTTATCAAATCTTTTTCAGATAAGAATGTCATGTGGTCTTGATAAGTGTGCAAAAGCAACCTTTAAAGCAGGAAAACGTCATTTTCGGACAAGAATGTGATATAAAAGAACTTGAGCAACAGGGAGTGTATAATTATTTGGGAATTTATGAAGGATCAACAATAAGACAAACAAAGGCAAATAAAACTTAGTAAAGAATACTTTACAGAATTAAATTAATTCTGAAAATAGAGTTGACATCTAGGAACAAAATCCAAGGTATAAACAGATTTGCTCTTCCTGTCCTAACTTACAGTTTTGGAGTAACTGACTGGCCCCAAAACACGTTGGATAGATTAGATAGGAAAACAAGAAGGATGCTTCATGCTCACCAAATGATTTATAAAAATCAGTGCATACCAAAATTATATAGTTCCCATTCTGAAGAAGGGATAGGCCTCCTTGAAAGTGAAAGACATTTGGTAACCTCCAAACTCTGGATCCCACCCAGTTTGGGTTTGTGAAAGGCAGATCATGCCTCCTGAACCTGATTGACTTCTTTGAGGCAGTCACCAAAGCCGTAGATGAGGGTAAAGTGGATCACACAGCCTATCTTGACCTCGCCAAGGCTTTCAACACCATCCCCTATTCTGGAATTATAGCTAAACTCAATAAACTAGGCATAAATCCCTACGTCACACGATGGGTTGCCAACTGGCTCACTGACAGAACCCACACTGTAAAAGTTGCAAACTCCAAACCTGACCTCAAACCAGTGACAAGTGGAGTACCACAGGGTTCCGTCCTGGGACCACTCCTGTTTGGTATCTACTTCTCTGAAGTACAGACTAACACAGAAGGCCTCTGGCCAACGAAGTTCGCAGATGACTGCAAACTAGGAACCATAGTCAAGTCCCCAAATGATGTGAACATCCTACAGAAGGGCCTCTCTGAGACAGATGCCTGGTGTCAGAGCCATGGCCTCAAGCTCAATGCCAAAAAGTGCAGTGTCATCCCCTTTGGTAAAAACTCTGTACCCATGAACTACCACATAGGCAGCAATCTACTTAACACGAAATGCGTGATAAGAGACCTTGGGACCCAGGTGGACAGTAGTCTTTCCTTTGATAGTCACATCACCACAGTAGTCAGGAAGTCCTTCTACATGGCACACCTCATCATAAAAGGGTTCTCGTCCAGGAAAAAAAAAAAAAAGAGGTCATCGTTACCCTCTACTCATCACTCATTAGACCCATTATAGAGTGCAATGCCCCTTTTGGAATATACCTCACAAGACATCTGCAACAGCTGGAAAGGCCACAGAAGTACCTCACAAAGAGGATTACTGGACTCAAACAAATGCCCTACACTGACCGCCTCAAAAAACTCCAGCTTTACTCCATAGCATATTGCCTACTCAGAGGTGATCTCTGCCTAACATATAAAGCTATGTCAAACCCAGAGCTGTTAGACATGCTACACCTAAAGAAATCCCAATCCCTCCGAGCTACACGCTCTAGGGACCTAAACCTTGTCACCACAATAAACAGGACATGCTGGAGGGATAGATTCCTATCCCAGAGACTTCCCATACTCTGGAACAGGCTACCCATCTATGTCAAGCAAAGTTCTTCATTAGCACTCAAGAAAAATCTTGATGAGTGGATGGGAAATAGGACATACACCCCGGGGATCACTTCTGTGTCTCTGCTCGTCAGTGGCACAGGAAAATAACTTTCTTGGGTGGCGTAAGCCAGGGAACCTTGTTGGCTAGGCTTGCATAGGCCCTTGGGCCGATAACCTAGTACCTACCTATGAACCTATTACATGTATAGGTCTGCAATTATGGGACTCCACACACATCTGCTGACCTCACAAGACCCAAATGTATTGAAAGTTTTGAGACATGAGGAGAATAAATCTAAGATGACTTCTCTGCTTAATCTAGCAGAAGCATATCGGCGTCAATCAGGAATGGAAATCAAACCAGAAGTAGATAAAAATTAGGCAGCAACTGAATGTGCCAAAAAAACAAAAGAAAGAATACAAGGTAAAGGACCAGATGAGAAGACAAGAAATGTGGAAAAAACATAACGTCTGAAAGAACCTCATGTTGATCAGGAACAAATGCAAGAATGATTAAGGAGAGGCGAATGTAAACCAAGAGATGAAAGGCCAACATTGGCAGCCCAAGATAGTGGGCTTTGTATGCACTGGTTTAAAAAGTCCATTGAACATGTGGGAAAAACAGACAAGTATAGGTTTTGTAAAACTGAATTGGAAACAGTCACGCACCTTGTTGCTGGTTGTGACTTACTAATGCCAGGAGGACTGTATACTGGACGGCATAATAATGGGACAAGACTGTTGTCACTGAAAAACACTAGAAACATGAGCCACAAAGCATCATGAACTTTATATCACATGATATCATCCATTACCAACAGTTCAAAAGACAGATGCTAGAAAACCGGGTATAGTGGTCCAAGAGAAGATGACAAAAGTAGCATCGATCACTGAAATCGCTACACCCAGTACAGTATCTTGAGTAGAGAGAGAGACAAAGTCATAAAATATCAGGATCTGCAGGCAGAAACGAGCGCATATGGAAGAAAGATATCCATACAGTTCCAACAGTAGTAGGAGCAAGGAGTCTTACAAAAAAGAATCTACAATTGTATTGAGATATGTTACCAATCCATGTAACCCCATACGAATTGCAGAAAGAGTCATTACTGGTCACATTGTAGGTGCCGTGAAGAGCACTTTTAGCTGACAAAGATTGAAACAATACTAATCTCATGAACTTTAATCGTACTTCAACTGAGGAATGGGGTCCATTCCCATCACAGTATTAGAAACCCAAAAGATTTAGAAAAATTAAAAAAGGGGCAGCTGTAAATACCAGGAAGTACACACACAAAAAAAAAGGTACCCTGGTGGAGTCGCATCAGTAGGATGTATAACAGGAGAAAGAAAATCATGGCAAAAAGTAGGAGGTGCAGCACCCAGCAGGTTAAAAAACAACTCAGAGGACAAAAGGTATACCAAAGCCAAATAAGAGGTACATTTGGTCTCCCAGGCCAAAGTACTACCCCAATTTTAGTTGCATCAGCAACTTCAATGGCAATACATAATTGTGTGCAAAGCTCATTGTTAATTAAGCCACCTATACTGAGCCAAAAGCAAAAAACAAACCTATTGGCCAATAAATTCAGCTCCAACTTTACCCCCTTCAACCTTCCTTCAGGAAATACCATCAAATACAACTTCCCCTGCTATCACAATGGAACAGGTCCTTAATGATCTCTCTCTAAGGCCAAGACCACTCCATCAATAGGCTCAGACAATACCCCCAAATGCCTTCTAAATAGCATTAAACATGACCTATCAGGCCATATGAAATTGCTATTTAACTGTAGCCTCCAAACAGGCCAGGTGCCTCATGAATGGAGAACAGTAACAGTCATCTCTCTGCACAAAGGTGGATCATCTATAGAAGTTAGAAACTACAGACCCACAAATCTCATTAGTCTTACTGCAAAGCCATGGAAAGAATCATCATGGAAATAATCAATGACACAGGAAAACTCCAGACACTGCACCCAATCCAATTTGGACTTTGTCAAAGGAAGGTCATGCCTACTCAACCTGGTGGACTTCTTTGACAAGGTCGCCAAAGAAACAGATGAGGGCAAAATGATTCACACTGCCTACTTCGACCTGGCCAAGGCATGTGACAATACCCAAACTCAAGCATTGTTAAACTCAAGAGTTTAGGTACAAATACTTATGTCACTCGGTGGTTAGCCAGCTGGCTCACAGACAGTACTTAGGAAGTTAGAAATGGGGAGTCCACATCTACAAAGAGGCCTTTCACATGCACAGTCCCTCAGGTATCAGTCCTGGGCGTGCTCTCTTTTGCATCTACTTCACTGACGTCTAGGCCAATATCAATGGCCTCTGGCTGACTAAATTTGCAGATGATTAGACGGTTGGAGTAAGAATATAATGTAATGTCAAGAGTATCCAGCATGCATCTCTGGGGGCAGTGATCATCACTGCAAACTTGTTATCTTGTATGCAACTAGGTATTGGTGAAATTTCACTGGTGCTTTTACGGGAAAAATGCTAACTCAAGGTGTCTGCGTCTATATACTTATATGAGACTAGTGAGATTTATAATTCTGTTCTGTAGTTTCCAGCATCTGCATTTGGCCCACCTTTGTGGAGAGATGCCTGTTGCTGTTCTCCATTCAAGAGGCACAAAGCCTGTTTGCAGGCTGCAGTTAAATAGAATTCCAGAGGGCCTGATAGGTCATGTATGTAAATTATACAAGATCTTATAAATTCACATTTCTGCCATATGCAGGTATATGAAATACATACATTTCTTAGAAACTATTTAAATATAATTTTCTGTTTTATTTTCCCACTAATATTCTTATTTTATGCAATGTGTACTTCTAAAATCCTGATAAGGAATATTGAATCATCAGCTCTCTATTAGAGACTACAGTATGTGTATATATTTCTTAACTTACTGATATTGCTCTTTTATTAATGTTGTATATTAAATATTTCAAGTCCTTGTGCATTTGCATATTATTCATAAGATGTTTATTCTTATTAATTCTAGTATTACAATCAACCTTGGCTATATATAAAAAATCCTGCTCGTTTAATCTGAAGGTGTTTTAGCCATTGTGAACTGCTGTTCTGATCTAAGCTTCACATCTGGACATCAAAATTTGATTACATCAAGGACAACTTAAGCTTACGTTTCTCATTCTTCTTAGTTCTTTTCAGCTATTCTAATCAGTAACAAACATCTAACTACTACTTTCCATTAATATGTACAGTAAGAGTTAATACTACAGCATAAGCTATTAACATTCAGCAAAATGTAAGCAAATTATATGTAACCAATAGCTAGATATAAACATTACAGCTTTTGTTTTACCAATTCTTCACTTCTAAAAAAACATTTGACAAAAAAAAAAATATTTCGGCTTTCATAGACATCAGTGATAAACTTTGATCTAGATTTTCTTCAGAAAAGGTCAAGGTAGGAAGAAGCCAGCATTCTGACACAAACGGAACATTATTTTGTTCTCAAGCTTTCTCTACGTGTTACTTGCTTCATAAATGACCTGTGAAAGGAATGTTACACAGGAATAAAGAAAACAAAATCAGCAGCCCATATTACTTAAATCTGACATTCAGTTAGCCCAGCAACGCCCACACCAAGTAAAGATGAACAAGTAAAATTAAATTCTTAACTTACATAGTCTTAAAGATAACATTCCAATTGCTTATAATTTAATGACATTTTCTTACTGGGAATATTTAACATTTAGAAATACATAAGTTTAGTTAAATGAAATACATCAAGTCTTCCACTGAAAACATAGTAAAACTAACTATTTACATTCCTCATCATGAAAAATGTTTTAGCTTAAAATATTAATACATACACGTGTTTTGCAGCTTAAAGACAATAAAAGTCCTGCAATCAGAGAATAAGTCATTTGTTTTTATGCTTTTTAATTTCAGAAACAGTTTTCCCGGAATTCAGTTCACTTGTCCTTTGAGAGATACACTGTTCCACTCCATTTCTTCAGTACTAACAATGTTATTGTTAACAAAAGTGGATGCCTCCTCCAGTGTGTTAAATATTTTGGTTTCTTCAGAAAGAAATAATTTGATCTTTGTAGGAAACACCAAAGTGGCAATTAATTTTTTTTTTAAGCTCCATGATCAGTTTTAAACAGGATTTTATTTTACTCATTACTTTACTGGAAAATCTTTGCCAAATCTGACTGCATGTTCACCTATTTTAATACGTGGGCTGGAATACACTTTTAATATTTGATCTTTTTTTAAGCTAGACATGAGCTTAACTATAATTGAAAAGGGTGGTGAGTTTTCCTTCTTCGAAGGTGCTCTCAAGGATGTACGTGGCATATCAAATCCACAAGATAAATTGTCATATAGATTTAATGTTTTGTAGTTAGGTTAAGAAGTTTATTATATTGTCTCCCTCATACTTTTTAGACATACCATAAATTCTAATGTTATTTTGTCTCAAGTCTATTTTCTAAATCAATTTTCTAACAGCCAGTTATTTCGTTTTAAAAGAAATTCAGTCTGAGACTCACCTTCAGCTGTTATTCCTCCATGGTCACTTAAAGCTTCTTCCATACGGCTGATTTCTGCACTTTGTTTCATAAGAATGTCTAAATGTTCCACCGTCTTTCTTGTCTCTTTTCTGAACTTTTAAAATAATACATCCTGCATACTAGACATTACTGACTGTATGTCTTTTAAACGCAAGAATCCTATCATTCCTTGAGTGACTCATGCTGAAGTCTCTTCTCTCTTAACCAAGCTGTTGAAATTCTGACAGATTACGGCTTTTTAAGAACTTGAAGCTATAAATCTTCTCTATTAGTAAATAAAATTAGCTAACAAGTATCTCCACAAGTCACACAGCTTTCACCATTTGCTGCTCTTAGCTAGCCATCTTGGCCACGCCCCTCACAATCACTATATTCAGACAGTATGATAAAATAGAGAGAAAAGTGTCTTACTAAGAACGTATAGTGTAGAGACATAACCAGTTCTCTAGCTTAGAAGCTTTCACAAAGTGAAAATGTGTAACAGCTTACCATAACGGTAGACATTCAAGTAGATCGCTGTTGAAGTAATACTAACTACTGAGACTTATGCCACAGAAGGCCAGACATCTGACTACTTCTAGGGTTTAGCACCCCTCCCTCTCCAAACCACCCAAACGCCCATGATTTAGGGATGTCAGCACATTCGCTGCATAAAGCTGGTGCTTGACACCATCTTTTTACAGATGCCTTGCCTGGGAATTTAGCAAGATATTCATCCTAACTAATTAGGGACATAACTCTAGGGATCCTGACTAAGACAGAGCACCCATGGACATTCATTGGGTCAGGAATTTAGAGAAATGAGGTTCCCCAATTCTACACACACTACAGTAGGCGTGAGGCCCTGATAGGAAAAGGGGAGAGGGTAATAGAGGGATTCAGTACCCCACCCCAAGGAAGAAAACAGGGGATGGTAGTATAGAAACCAGTACAACAGTGACATAATCGAACATCTGGTATTAGACAAGTTCTATACAACTGTACTAGCCTTCACATAGATCACTGCTGCAGTAGTATTGACTACTGGGACAATTCCAGGAGCTGAAAGAGAGTAGGACAAAAATGACGACAGCAAACCCAATCTTTGCCTACCTCTACTTTTGGCACAAAGGAGGGACTGGATCCAAGACTAGCTCTTCCACAGGATCCAAGACTAGCTCTCCCACAGGGAGGACTAGGAATGGATATTTTTCAAATAAGGGCCTGTAGTTCTGAAATCCTCCTAGCTGAGGTGATAAGTAGAAGAGCAGTTTTCCCAGTTGGGTATTGAAAGTGGGAGCTGATGTTCACACAATAGTGTAGACGAATACGGTCCTAACGATGGCCAAGATGACATGGGATCTATTAGCAGTTTGGGCATCTGAGGTGCTGACAGGGAGTGATGGTTGTGCCCATCCAAGGGGTGTCTGTTTAAGGCATTCCCTCCGGGAAAGTGTAGTCCATAAAGGGGAGTAACCTTCACTACAGTGCGGAACAAAGGTAGGGCATTACACCCTCCATGACAGCAAGGATGACATGTGGTCCCAGAATACCCTAATGATCCTCTTTGGCCTCAACCCTGGCAAAGAAGGCTGGGTGGGGATTATGAGGGGTAGGTAGATCTGACGTATAATGGTGACACTCACGTGAGCTGAAAGTTCACTGCATAGGTGGGGTGGAGACTGTGTACACCTTTTTCCAGGACATAATTAAACTCCTGGGAGAAAAGCTTTCTAGATAGTCTAAAATGTGTAACTCTAATACAGAAGCACTTAACAGGTTGTGGGGATGTAAGAGAAGGATCTCATGGGTATGACAGCTGAAGTAGTTAAGAGATGCACCTTCACAGGTGAATAAATATGTCAGGACTGATCTGACTAGCTCAGCTACGTAATGTCGAATCAAAGACACAAATACTGTAAAATGCTCCAGATTATTTCTGTGGCACCAGAAGGGAAACCTCTTCCCATTAGGCAAAGCAGGATTTTCTGGCCTTTTCAATAGTCAGCACATCCTCAGTGAACTGCTGCCTACAGTGGTCATTGGCTAAATGATTAAATGATGATGATGGTTAAATTATCCCCTCTTCTTCCAAGTGAGGAGTTCTAATTGCAAAGGTGATGCGCGAAAAGGTGTTGTCTTGGCCATATGAGTGAGTGAGGAAGAAGTACAACTATGAAGAAAACTTGCCATAACAACAGATGCTTTGAGTGCGATCACTGTTGCATTTATCACCGTAGGGAACACCACTACAGAATAAGGTCAGACATCTGGTCTGCCACACTGGTCGCAGTTACAAAACTGCCAGGCTGATGTCACCTTACCACACATCTTCGTGTTCCTGGTATACAGAAGGCATATGCCTGCACCATGGTTGGCACTTTTTCCTTCCTCTAAGTCAGTGGCAGTCTACAATTCAGTCCTTGGCACCTAAAACTCCCACGGCACTAGTAAGACTGGGGTCTGACCACATGAGCTTGAAAGGAATCACGTCTCACCTTGACAATCTTAGGTCTAAATCAGTGACATTCACTAATGTTCTGCTCTAGACCTCAGCAAAAATGCATTTACCAGGAAGACTCCTGCTTGGTATCTAGCATATACAAGCACATCTATTAACTTTCTCAGGAGCTGTCAATGTTCGACAAATCCATACTACTCATTCACTGTCCTGCCATCCAAAATTCAACTAAATTTCCAATAAAGAACAGTGCAAACTACAGAAAACATTAGGAAAAAAAAAAAGATGGTCAGTGGGTTACTTAGCCCCTGGTATTTGGTATTAGCCCTAGACAAACTTAGGAATGCACTTTCTGCTTCATGTGTGAACTCAGCAAAAAAGTACTAAACATTATGTGGCTGGGTGTAACCTACTATTGGGGTGCATGAAGATGTGTGATGTAAGGTGACAGCCTGGCCATGGGGAGTGGGTTCTCAGCACCACGTCAAGCCAAACATTGGACCTAAACATGTGGTACAGCTCCCTACCAAAGACAACTGCAACAGTGATCCACATTAATAGCATTCAGTGTGGCTTGGACCAAAACAGTGCTATTAGTACCATCTTTACAGGTTTATAGACGTTTACTAAGCCAATGACCATAAGGGCCGTTTTAAGCCTAGCTAAGCATCCGAAATCTCTAACAAGTTCTGGTACCCTTGATAACTAATTAGGGGCTTGGGAGGTGAAAAATTTACAAGCAAGGGCCTAGAAGATGAACCATTTAGAGGCTACTTGTGTCCATACGAGACAGGTGCCAAACCAGGGATGAGTTTCTTAACTTTTCCCTCTTTCAAGATTATCTTGGGGAGAAGGGGAATTCAAAGGGACTACATACAGCAACACAGACCTGCTCATTTGAAGGAGTATGCATTCACTGCTCTAACTTTTTTGTATGGTGCTGTGAAATAAATAGAATTTCCTCAGCTGTTTGTTACTTGGAGAAGCAAACCAATCCATCTCTGGGACAGATCACCTTTGAGTTGTCTGAAGGAAATCATCCCTGTGCGATAGTCATTCATAAGGATTTCCAACTGATCTGCTTAGATGGTCCACCACAGAGTTCAAATGGGCTGTAATTTAAGCTGCCTCTATAGTCATATGTGGCTGAAGAGCTAGTATCCGGATAGTCATGGCTAGGCTGCACAAATCCACCTTGCACAACTATCACCACAGTAGCACAGTACTGTCACTTGCAATACCTTTTTTTCTTCCCAGATGAGTTTGAAATCATTTGAGTGCTTGAATCAAGGCCATCATTTACATGCTTTCTTCTTTGAGCTGGATCCCAAATGTCTTCTATAAAAAGACTTCAAATCTATGATGGAGATCCCACACTTGGAAAGTCCTGAAGTTAGGGTCTGATTGCTGGGGTCCTGTCTGTGTGGGCCTTGTCTGAAGTCTACTCCCTGTTTCAGTCTGATCTAGTCAGGCTACTAGTCTAGCTCTTTCATGACTTAAAACAGCAAATTACTTCCTCAATGGACTGACAGTGTTAGGTCCGAGGGTGCATCCTTGCTAAGGAGATCATTAGGACTGTGGGGATTATGAATTCTAGTCTCCTTAAGATTTCTCTCACCATAACTAAAGTCTCCTCATCAGGAATTAGGGACTCTGCTTAGAAAAGTATGCTATCTTGTTACTTGAATCCCGTAAGGTCCTCAAGAACATCACACTTTTGGAATAGGCAACACTTGACTTGGTGACAATGAATGGAAATCCAAAGTTTTGAAAACAATCCATGGCAAATTCCAGACTCTCCACATCCTTCATAGTATAGTTCTTAGATGACAGTCATCTCTCTAAAGAGTCACAGTACATGCCTAGAGTGAAACCACAGCCAGTCACCACTATCTGTAGAGTTTACAAGGCAAAGGGGGACACAGAAGTAGGTTGCCAGGTCTTTCTTCCACATCAAATAAGCACATATTCGCAACTATGAACAATTTAAAGTGTCCAGTCCACAAATAAGTTATGTACTTACCATAACATTCCATGTTCGTAGCCCATTTCGCCTACATTCTTGCTGGATGGGTTCAGAGCCAAAGCTCTGCTCCGACTCTGCCGATACTAAAGCTCGAGAGCTTTTACTGGCTCAAGGCTATCCCCTATCCCATGGTGCACCATGGTAATTCTCCAGATCTTGTTTGCAAGAAAGTAACTAATTACATAATAGAGATTATTCTATTAATAACTGTACATATAAACAAAATAATTTTTTTATAATCCATAGCATATGGGCAGGCAACTATCACAAGGTCAGGCAGCAAAGGATAGTCCACCAGTTCCTCCAGGATACAGGAAGGAGGAAGGAGGGTGACAAGCAAGAATGTAGGAGAGATGGACTACAAACATGGAATGTTATGTTAAGTACATAACTTCTTTGTGTTATGTAGTCCTATCTCGACGTAATTCATGCTGGATGGGACAGCGTCCCCAGCACTTTTCCTGGGTGGCTCAAGCAGAGACTCTTCAGCACAGTGGACCCAAAATATGACGTGTCCCGGGAAAAGTATGAGGTCTTGCCCATGTAGCTGCTGCACAAATGGTATCAATTGGTAGTTTTGATTTGACGGCATATGAAGTCAATACTGCTCTAGTTGAATGGCCTCTTACTTTAGCAGGTAGTTTTTTCCCCAACATTTTTGTAAGCAAATGAGATGCAGTCTGAAAGCCATTTAGACGAGTTACTTTGGAAATGGGTAAACCTTTGTTTTTCTCTGAGAAGGAAACAATTGATCCGATTTCCGGAAATCTTTAGTCCTGATCAGGTAAAATTGGAGGATTCCATGGACATCTAATTGACGCAGTCTGTATTCTGATTTGTTACCATAATTGGGGAAGAATACCAGTAATTCAATAGTTGCATTTAGATTATGTTCTGAGCATACCTTGGGAAGGAAAGAAGGATCAGTCCTAAGGGAAAATCTGTCCTTATGAAAAATAATATATGGAGGTCAAATGGTCAGAGCTTGCAATTCCGAAACCCTCCTAGCAGATGTAATAGCTACTAAGAACAATGTCTTCCAAGACAACAATTACAAGTCAGATGAAGAAGCCAGTTCGAATGGTGGCGAGATCAATGAGGTAAGAACTACGTTTAAGTCCCAGCGGTCCGGAGGTTACCTGATTGGAAGTCTGAGAAGGACTCCTCCTTTCAAAAAGGTTTTACATAAAGAGTGGGACATAACATGGTTTCCCATGTTCCCAAAACTATAATTTGGGATGGCAGCCAACTGAACTCTAATGGTAGTAGCTGCAGCTCCTTCTTGAAAAATAGATGCGGGGAAGGACAGAACAGACTATGGGGGCTGAGTAGGGATCTATGCCTAGTTTTTCCACCCAAATGGAAAACCTTTTCCATTTGCTGGAGTATAATTTTCTGGTGGAAGGTTTGTGGGAAGAAATGAGGATGTGTTTTACAGTAGGAGAAAGGGAGAAACACCTGGCTATTCGTGGAACTGGAGAAGCCATGCTGTCAATTTCAGGGTCTGGATGGTAGGATGGAACTGTCCCGACTGGTGAAGCAGGAGGTCTGGAGATGGTTCCAGAATCCATGGTTCCTCCAAGAGGCAAGGCCACAGGAAGGGGAACTAGACTTGGCGAGGCCAATAAGGAGCAATGAGGATCAGAGTAATCTTCAGTTTTGCTTTCTGAATCACTTTGGGTAGGAGGGGAAAAGGTGGAAAAGCGTAAAGAAGTCTGGGAGGCCAATTGTGGACCAGAGCGTCTCTGGGTGACATCCCCGGATGGGGAATGTGGGCAAAGTAGTTGCTGTATTTTGCGTTCATATGCATGGCAAACAGATCACAGCAAGGCTGGCTCCATCTGTGGAAAATCTATTCTGCAACTTCTGTTTTCAGGGATCACTCAGGAGGCATCAGAATTGCTCGACTCAGTTTGTATACTATCACATTGGACTAACCCAGAATGTGCGTTGCTACCAGAAAACGTTGAGAGTGTCCATCGTCCATTTCCATACTCTTTGTTCCTCTCGACAAAGTGGGTAAGACTTGGTTCCCCCTTGCTTGTTTATGTACCACACTACCGACATGTTGTCTGATTGAATTGCAATTGTTCCGGTAGGAAGAGAGAGCTGTGAAGTGCTTGCATATAGCACTGATCTCATCTCCAGAACATTTATGTGCAAGTGGTTCTCATGATCCTGCCAGATACCTTGGACTGTCATTCCCAGATAATGCCCCCGCCCACCATCTGGGAAGCGTCCATGGTCAGGACTGCATTTTGATGAGGAAGAACAAAAGCACGACCTAGATAAAGCTGGTCTGTATGTATAATGATTATTTGGTGGGACAATGGTAGATCCTGCACTGACCACTGGGCAAATAATAGCCATTGAAGCACTCATGTGTAGACAGGCTAGGGGAGCTAAAAGAATGGTGGACGCCATAGTACCTAGAACTTGAACTATTCTGGCTTGTACTTTGTCTTTGTTCAGCAAAAGTCTGACTTGGTTGTGCAATGATTCTATCCTTTCTGGAGTTAGCTTTGCTGTCATGGTGGTTGAGTCTAGATCTGAGCCTAAGACGACAATACGCTACAATGGAGATAAAGCTGATTTTTTTTTTTATTTAGTGCAATTCCTAACCTGGCACACAAGGATAGTCTCTCGCCCCAGACTCGGATTAGTTGGTGCTTGGTGGTAGCAGTGAGGAGCCAGTCATCTAAGTACGGAAACACTGGGAATCCCTGACATCTCGGGTGAGCTGTGACCACCGCCATACATTTGAACACTCTGGAGGCTGTAGTGAGGCCAAAGGGCAGTGCTCAAAATTGGAAATGACCAGCTCCCAGCCAAAAGCGTAGGTGTCTTCTGGAGAGCCTGCCCATTTTGATATGGTAGTATGTGTTCTGAAGATCTATGGAGCACATCAAATTGTCATTTCCAATAAACGGAAGAACTGACTGCAGCGTGATCATTTGGAACTTCGACTTTTTTTTTTTACAGACTTGTTTAGCTTGCTGAAATCTAGAACTGATCTCCAGTCCCCGATCTTTGTTGGAACTGAAAAGAATCGTGAGTAAGTTCCGGATCCTATTTGCTCTGTGGGGACTTCTCGGATGACTCGTTTTTGAAGCAACAAGATGACCTCTAGCATTGCACAGTCTATCTGATTGGGTGGTACATCTGGTAAAAACAGATTTGTGGGGGGGATCAGAAACAAAAGGAATGAGGTAACTTCTGGAAATTATATTTTGTACCCATCGATCTTGAAACATTTGTAGCCAGGCTCTTGGGTACAGTGAGACACGACCCCCGACTGCCTAGAGAGACCAACAGTTGGGCAACCCCTCAGGGGCGATGAAAGGGTCGATCAAAGAAAGCATCTCTATCACCCTGGTGTTGCGGACCCCCTCTGCCGCAAGCGCGGCACCTTCCATTAAAACCTCCCCCTCTGCCTCTAAGGGAGGGTTGCCCTTGTGCTTGAAGCAAACCTTTTTGGGATTTACGAAACCACATTTTCACTCCTGTCTGACCCTTGGGATAGGGTTTGGAAGGAAGGGAGAAACTGACTCAAGAGCTGAACCAAAGGGGACATTGGTAAAGGAAGACTTGAAGGATTCCGTAAAACTGCATAGACACATCCAAGAATGTCTTCTAAGAGATCCCTGCTGCAGCTGCCCTGCTCGCTCCATCAGCTGCGCAAGAAATTAGCCTCATGGAGGAGTTAGCAATAGAGGTAAGGATGGAGAGCTGCGAAAATACCTCGTAAGCGGATCCTGAAGCTACTGAACTCTGAAGGGTCATCTCCCAACTCCTTTTGGAGATCACCTTGAAGCCTAGTAAACTGGGACAGGTAATTCAGCGACCGCAAGGTAAAGGCAGCTGAAGAAAGGGTACGCTTTCCATACCTATCCATCGTCCTAGACTCTCTATTAGGAGGATGGATATTTGAGGATGTCTCAGATAACTCCTCCTTAGTGGCTGCTGCTCCCTTGGTTAGAAAGGGAGTGTCTTCTGGAGCAGTGATAAACTTATTAGGCCTCCTCGGGACAGGCTCCACTGTGTCCGGAGAGGTCCAAACTTTCAGATATGACCCCTAAGAGCTGGTCATATGGCGGTGTCACCCAGGAGGTGAAAGGTCGGGAACCAAAAGCCTCAAGGTACACTGATTTGTCCTCAGTAGGGTTAGAGGTCTTCAAATCACCCCTCTGTCTAAGGATTTCTAGGATGTCTGCAAAAGAGACATCCTCAGAGGGGGATCTTGGGGACCCTTCTGACATCTAAACCAGTGTCAGAAGTGACAGACTCGGGTGAGTCAATATGCTTCCTCTTGCAGACTCTCATCCTAGGGACCTCCCCAGCAGGATAATCTGGGGAGGTTTTGGAAGAGGAGACGCCTCCTAAAGGGGCTCCTTGGGGCTCTGGTTCCCTATGCTTTGGGGTAGACGGGGGGGAGAAGAGGCTGCTTCCGGCTGATGGAGAGACATCGGGTCCAATGGCAGGGCTTTTGTACTTGACAAAGCTCTATCGCCTCGAAAGCCTTACCCCCCGCTCCGAAGACCTCCGCTCTAAGGAAGCGGAAGGTTGACTCCAAAGCGGACATGGGAGCCGATCTCAGATAAGCCAAAGCACCGAGAGGGAGAGGCGGCTTGGAAGAAAAACTGGGGCAAATATCCCTCCAGGAGTCTACCGGAGAGTGTCTGCTCCCAGACCCCTTGGCTCCAGACTGAGCCAATGAAGTTACAGCTATTGGTTCCGAGGAAGCAGGAAAAATTCTCGGAACAGAGGGTTCCAGCACAATATGACCCGAAAAGTACAGTTGTGTACACTTACCATAAATGTAGATGTTAGAGTGCATTCACTTGTTGCAGTCATCACACTTGGGTTATCTGCCTGCAGGTAGCCCTCAGTCGGCCCGAATACCAGAGTCTTGGGATGTCTGCGTTGGATGCTGTCGCCTCTTCCATGACGTCAGGTCATCAGGGGTATAAAACATGCAGCCAACGCCATTACATCAGTTTTTCTTGCTCCAGATGTCAGGAGCCCCCAAAAATAGGAAGCCATTACATGGTGTGGAACACCTCCAGTAAAAAGTAAATACCATTGCCATAAGAGATGGCCAAAAAAGAGGATAGATAGAAAGTGTAAAGTCAGGGGGCTGGAGGGAGGGTAACCAGGACTGCAACAGTGAATACACTCGAACATCTACATTTATGGTAAGTGTACACAACTGTACTATGTTCTTCGTGTTTCACTGTTGCAGTCATCACACTTGGTTGAATCCTAAAGTTGAGGAAGGGTGGAGGCAGTCAATAAGTATTGGGGCTGGCTAGCAGGCCTTGTAAGAATGCTGTAGCAAATCCAGCTATAGATTTAGAAAAGATAGGTAAGTGGTAATGCTTGGTGAAAGTGTGTACAAAACTCCAGGTTGCAGCTTCCAGAATTGTCCCTTGTAGGGACTCCCCTGAGAAATGCTGTAGAAGTTGAGGTAGCTCTAGTGGAATGGGATCTGATCCCTTGTGGGTAGGTTTTCCATGGTGTTTGTACCAGAAATGGATGCAGTACGTTATCCATTTGGAGATGGTTTGCTTTGAAATGGCCTTGCCCTCTGCCACTGTAGCAAAGCTGACTAGTAGCTGGTCAGATTTTCTGAAAGGTTTAGTCCTGTCGTGGTAGAACCTAAGCTGTCTGTATACGTCCAAGGAGTGCAGAATCCTTTCCCCTTTATTCTGAGGATTAGGAAAAAAGGTGGGTAAATGGATGGATTGGTTTAAAGCCACACTGGATACCACCTTGGGCATAAATGATGGGTTTTGGGTTAGTCCTGTGGGAAACCCGGTCCACATGGAAGACAGTGAAGAGTTCCCATAAGGGCCTGCAACTCAGACGCTCTTCTTGCTGAAGTGATGGCTAGAAGTAAAGGCTGTTTTCCAAGAGAGGAATTTTAATTCTACTGTAGCAGCAGGCTCAAAAGGGGGAAGCCTGAGATTCTCTAGTACAAAGAGAAGGTCCCAGGCAGGAGTGGAAGCTCTCCTCGGGGGTCTTAAATTGTTAGCTCCTCTCAGGAACTGTTTGACCAGAGGGTGAGAAAAGAGGGGAGGCTTAGTATTTTAATGACCGGAGATGGCAGAGGCATAAATCTTAATTGAAGAGAAGGATAGGCCTTTGTGGAGGAGCTCTGCTACATAATCTAGGATGTAAGGTAAGGAGGGCACGGTTGTGTCCTTTTCCCTGAGACTGGCACCAAGAACGGCATCTTTTCCACTTTTATGAATAGAATTTCCTAGTACTAGGCCTCAAGGACGACATCCAGCACCTGTTTGCTGAGGGTTGCTGGTGATGTATTCAGGGAATAAGCCAGGCTGCTAGGTTCAGGGTTTGCAGCTGAGGATGCAAAATCTGGCCCTCCTGCTGGGACAGCAGAAAGGGGGTCTGATGCAGGTGCCATGGTGGCACTGCTGTCAGACTGCGTAAAAATGAGTACCAGTGTTGACGTGGCCAGTCTGGTGCAATCAGGATTGTCCTTGGTTTGTCCTGTTTGATCTCGAGTAGGACTTTTGAGAGGAGAGGCAGAGGGGGAAAGGCATAGACAGAGATTTTCCCATGTAAAGGAAAGGGCATCCACTTTCCATGCTTGGCTGTGGGGAGTTCTGGTGCAAAATTTGCTCAATTGATGGTTTTGAGGGGACACGAAGAGGTCCACCTCTTGTGTTCCCCACCTCTGGATTAGAAGCTTGAATGAGTTGGGGTCCAGTTTCATTTCATGTGGGTCTATTAGACTTCTGCTTATATCGTCTGCCAATAAATTTTCTTTGCCTGGCAGGAATCGAGCTTGCAGGTGCACTAGATTGCTCAAGGCTGTGTTCCACAGAGCCATAGCTAACCTGCAGAGTGGGTAGGAATGAGTTCCCCCCTGCTTGTTTATGTACCACATAACTGTGGTGTTGTCTGTCTTTATCAAGAGTTGTCCTGGAAGGATAAGGTATTTGAAGGCCGTCAGTGCATTCTGTACAGCTAACATTTCTTTTTGATTGATATGCAGGTGCATTTGTCCTGGGCTCCATTTGCCCGCCATGTGAGCCCCCCATGCATAGTCTACTGTCTGTTGTCAGGGTTTGGGTGGCAGGGGGTTGAATGAAAGGGAGTCCCTCATTGCGGTAGCAGGCCTCTGCTCACCAAAGGAACTCTATCCTTAGGCAAGGAATGATAGGAATCACTGTTTTCAGGTCCTGAGAATGTTGACACCAATGAAGTTTCCTCATATGCAGTCTTGCATATGGAATTAAGAGAATGCATGAGGCCATGAACCCTAGGGCTATTTTTCTAGCAGATAGCTGGGTTTGGGTGGCCAGTAGTTTGAAGTAATTTGTCAAATAAATCTGCTTTTCTGGGGTGAGGAATGCCATCTGGGAAGTTGTGTTCAAGCTTGCTCCCAGGAATACAATTTTTTGGCTGGGTACCAAATGTGATTTCTTTTCGTTGATGGTATACCCCAGAGAAGTTAGGAGTCTCTCTACAAATGCCGGGTGCTGTAGTAGCATTCCTGACTGTCCGCCTGAATCAGGCAGTCGTCCAAGTATGGATAAATTTGAATTCTTCTCTGCCTGCAGTATGCAATGGCTGGAGCCAGGCACTTTGCGAATACCCTGGGCGCAGTAGATAAGCCAAAGGGAAGTGCAGAGAACTGATAGTGCACAGATCCTGCCCTGAAACATAGATATTTCCTGCAAGATTCCCTTATAGGGATGTGCAGATAAGCTTCTTTTAAGTCTAGGGTAACCAGCCAGGAGTCCTTGGCTAGCATAGGAAGCAAGTTGGAGTGTAAGCATTTTGGGACTACCAGGAAGGAGTTGAGAATTGACAGATCCAGGATAGGGCGCCAAGAGTTTTCTTTTCTGGGCACCAGAAACAGTCTGGAGTAGAAACCCTGTCCCTTTTGCTCTACTGGAACAGGTTGAATAGCCCTGATACTGAGAAAAGAAAGTACTTGCTTTTGGGCCTCTGCCCACTGGTTTGGGGGAAGGTCTGGCAAACTGCTTGGGGCTGGCAGAGAGTGGAAGTAGAATCTGCATCCCTGGGATATAATGTTTAAGACCCATCTGTCCTGCGTAATGTACTCCCAGTTTTTTGCATGCAGGGCGAGTTTTCCTCCTAGGGGTGCAAGTACTTGGGCATGGCTAGGAAGGGTGAAGGACAAATCATTATGAACTTTTTCCATAAGAGGGTGGCTTACCACTCTCTGTTTTTGAGGTGGGAGTACTTCATTGTTTAGATCTGCACATACCCTGAGACTGCAGTCTTGGTGGTCTGTTGCCCCTGGGTTTGGAGTGAGACTGTCTGGGAGGGACTGGAAAGGACCAGTTCTTAGAAGGCCAATGCCTACTGATTCTAGGTGGCTGTACCTGTAGGAAATCTTTAACAGTTTGCATAGATTTAGCTTTTTCCTCCATCCTTTTAAGAACTTCTGCTTTTGTGCCAAACAAACGTTCTTGGTGTAATGGGGCATCTAGTAGTTTTGCTTTGACATGGTCTGGCAAGATTTGTTCCTTCAGCCAAGCATGCCTTCTCAAAACAGACCCAGTAACAGCAGCCCTACAAGATGCTTCTAAGGCATCAAATCCACACTACAAAGTATGTTTTCCAACTTGGTTTGCAGAATGGATTTGGATTTTCTGAGGTGGAGCATGTCCATTAATTCAGTGACCTCTCTTGATCTAGATGTGAAACCAAGGTCGTCCCAGGACTGAGCCCTGTGGGACACTCCAGCAACTCTGGACATATGGGTTTTTGTCTATGATGCGTTTATGAGTTCCATAATGATCCTCTCCATAGCTTTGCAGACCAGGCTGTCCCATTGATGCTGTGTTTAGGCTACACTCTGCTGGCACTGAACCTGTCTGCCAGAATGCATTAACTCTTGTAAGCCTTTATTTTCTGCACAATCTGGAATCAACATTTCTTGTTTAATTAGTTCCATAATATGCTGCTGGTACTTCAACATGTGAAGCTGGCAATTTAAAGCCCTGATGGCATGAGTTGCAAAGGTATATGCCTTCTTCCCCCATCTGTCTAAAGCCCTAGAATCCCGGTCTGAAGGGGTAGGGTTTTTGGCTGTAGTAACCTTAATACCTTTAGGTCCCTGGGAAACTGCCTCTGGACCTGCAGTGGGATTTTTTAAAAGAAATTTGTGAGTCAGGTACTCTAATACCTGTCAGGCTTTCTAGGAGCTGGTGGCAAAGTATCAGGGGTAAGACTGGATTCCATGAAGAAATCATCTACAATTTCCAGAATGAGGGGATAAGCTAGGGGCCTGTACTGAGGCAAGTTTAAAAATTCCCTGAGTCTCTTTTTGGACTGTGGGTAGTCCTAGCACTCTCAGCAGAAATGTTCTCTGAGGGGTTGCAGGGATTCACCGAAAGAAAAGTCCTCTGGGAGGAGGCAGAGGGAACGGAATCCTCTGCATCTGAATCGTCATAAGCACATAAGGCTATGTTCTGGTAATCAGAGGGGGTCAGAGTCATTGGACTCATGATCTGTAAAATCAGAAGGAAAATCAATTCTTTGTCTTTTAGAGGGGGGGGGGGGCTGGATTCCCCTAATTAAAGTAATAAGGTCTTCGGCCATCCTAAGCATTTGCTTCTGTGGCATGGGAGCTTGAGAATGCGCTTTAGTCATTGGTTTCCTAGGCGTAGTGCGAACTCTGAGCCTGAGAAATTCGGTAGTTTTAGTCAGAAATGAAGTAGTCAGTTTAATATGAACATCGGAAGGTCTGAATACACCCCTCAAAAGCCAGTGCATGCACAGCAGCTCCGGACCCATCCAAGGTAGAGACATCCGCAGGTTCCATAGTCGAAGCATCTCGCGGCATACCAGACTCTGACTGGGTCTCAGTAGAGGCCTGCAAATTTGTAAAAAAGTACAGTTGTGTACACTTACCATAAATGTAGATGTTTGTATTCACTGTTGCAGTCATTACATTTGGGTAATCCTGCTGGCAGATTGCCCTCAGTCAGCCTGAATTCCAAAGTCCTGGGTCCTGCGTCGGCTGCTGTCGTCAGGTGTATAAAAGATGCGGCCGATGCCATTTACTTTAGTTTTTCTTGCCCCAGATGTCAGGTGCCCCCTAAAAGGGTAGCCAACATTTATATACATATAAATACATGCACCAATATAAACTTTACCTTCATCTACAAGCAAATACACCACATAGGTTGTATAAATCAGAGAAGGAAAGATAGATTCCATCAGAAGAAAGGGGGATGGCAGGTGGGTAACCTGGACTGCAACAGTGAATACACTCTTAACATCTACATTTATGGTAAGTGTACACAACTGTACTATGTTCTTCGTGTTTCACTGTTGCAGTCATTACATTTGGGTAGAGTCCCAAAGCTATGGATGGAAGGCAGTCATTACATTTGGGTAGAGTCCCAAAGCTATGGATGGAAGGCTGGAGCTAAACAGCATTCGGAGCGGCTATGAGGCCCTGCAGAACTGCAGTGGCAAAGCCTGCCCTGGATTTAGAGTACAGAGAGGCAGATGATAGTGGTTTGTAAAGGTGTGCACTGAACTCCAAGTAACAGCCTCTAAAATGTCCTTCGTTGGTACTCCCCTGAGAAAGGCTGCTGAAGTGGCTGCAGCTCTGGTTGAATGTGGCCTAATGCCCTTAGGCAGTGGCTTGCCATGGTGTAAGCAGCAGAAACTAATGCAGTGGCCTATCCACTTTGAAATAGTCTGCTTTGAGATAGCCTTTCCTTGTGATCCTGCAGCATATGCCACTAGTAATTGTTCTGTCTTTCTGAAATCTTTGGTTCTGTCCAAGTAGAATCTAAGCTGTCTGTGTACATCCAAAGAATGCAGAATTCTCTCCCCCTTGTTCTGTGGATTTGCATAAAAAGTTGGCAGATGAAGAGTTTGGTTAAGAGCCACACTGGAAACCACCTTAGGCATAAATGTTGGGTTTGTCCTCAGAGAGACCCTGTCTGGATATAAAATGATAGAAGGTTCCACACTCATGAGTGCCTGAAGCTCTGAAACTGGTCTTGCAGAAGTTATTGCTAGGAGCAGAGCTGTTTTCCAAGATAAAAACTTTATATTAGCAGTAGCAGCTGGCTCAAAAGGAGGCAGGTTGAGTTTTTCCAAGACACAGTTGAAGTCCCATGCAGGCACTGGTGATCTCCTTGGAGGCCTTAAATGTTTGGCTCCTCTGAGGTACTGTTTTAGTAAGGGATGTGAAAAGATTGGTGGCTCTGTATTGTAATGAGCTGAAATGGCAGAGGCATGAATTTTAATAGATGAAAAAGATAGACCTTTGTCCAGCATCTCAGTTAAGTTTTGCAAAATATGAGGAATATTTGGCACAGCTGTACCAGTTCCTTGGTGCCTGGTTCCAAGCACAGAATCTCTTCCATTTTCCAGCATATGATTTTTTAGTACTAGGCCTTCTGGCCTCCAAAATGACATCAATCACAGCTTTACTGAGAGGTGTGTTTTGTATGACTACATTATCCGCCATGCTGCCAGGTTTAAAGTCCTGAGTTGGCTGTGCAAGATCTGATTGTTTTGCTGGGACAGTAGATGAGGTAAGATCCAAGCTGGGCATTGAGACAAAAGTACAGTTTTGTACCTAACATAAATGTAGATGTTCGAGTGCTAATACAGCTGCAGTCATAACAGATGGGTTCTCCTGCCGTCAGGCGGGTCCTCGGTCGGCCGAATTCCAAAGTCTAGGTCCGGCACCGATTGTCGCTTCTTCCCTGACGTCAGTGCAACAGGGGTATAAAAGAACCAGCCGACGCCATTTTCTTCAGTTTCTTGCCCCAGATGTCAGGTGCCCCCAGAAGGAAGGCAATACATAAATTTCTGTAATAAAGCAATGCCATATAATCAAAATAAAGTAGTGCAAGCAAATACATCAAGAATGAATACCCCAATCAGGTTGTATGAGGAGGTGTTAGCCAATAGGCCTGTCCCAAGAGGGGAAGGAGGGAGGGAAACCTGGACTGCAGTTGTATTAGCACTCGAACATCTACATTTATGGTAGGTACAAAACTGTACTATGTTCATCGTGCATACAGCTGCAGTCATAACAGATGGGTAGAATCCCAAAGCTAAGAAAGGGGTGGTAGGCACTAGGTGGAACTAGGAGGAGCCAGAATGCCCTGCAAGACTGCAGTGGCAAAGCCCGCTCTAGATTTGGAGTATAATGGAAGGTGGTAGTGCTTGGAGAAGGTATGCACAGAACTCCAGGTGGCTGCTTCCAAAATATCTTTGGTAGGAACTCCTCTGTGGTATCCTTCAAGGCCCCTGGGCCAGTGGAAACCACAACTCACACTGCTGAATCCTTTGCAAATGCCTTCTACGGGCACTTTCAAGAATGCATGGATCATGCAATCCCAAATAAAACCAAGACCCATTCCCCCAAAGGCAGGCGCCTGGTCTGGTGGACCCCAGCCATAAACAAACTTTACAACAGGAGGAGGAAGCTACTACATGACAGAGCAAAATCCCTAAAAGGGAAGGCATCTCTGATCAGTACTAGCAAAAAACTACGATCACTCATAAAATCATCCAAGGCCAACTTTGAGAGAAAAATCACAAAAGACAATCACAAGGCCTTCTTTAGCTATGTTAGAAACCTGGGTGGAAACTCCCAGATATGCTCAGAGTTAGTCCAAAATGACACAAAATACACTGAACCCACTGACATTGCCAACATTCTGGCAGACAGGTTCAGTGCAAATTTCTCCTCCCCCTCCCCCCAAAAGGAGAAATAACTATCCCAGCAGAGTGTAGCCTCCCTAACATCTCAGATGCCCAGGTGAGAGCCGCCCTCTCTAAAGCTAAAAACACAGCATCAATGGGACCGGACGGTGTCCCGGGGCTGTGTGCTACATGAACTCCAAGAGGAACTAAACCCACACATAAGGCTGCTGTTTAATCTTAGCCTTACTACAGGATGCACTCCAAAGAGTGGCGACGGCAACAGTGGTCCCACTTCACAAAGGCAGTGCTTCGACCCTGAAATTACCGCCCATAAGCTTGACGAGCCTGGTCTGCAAAGCTATGGAGAGGATCATTATGGAACTCAAACAAAGACATTGGGGACCTACAGACATTGGATCCTACCCAGTTTGGCTTTGTCAAGGGCAGATCCTGCCTTTGAACTTGGTCGACTTTTTTGAAACAGTCACTAAGGCCATTGATGAGGGTAAGGCAGTTCACACAGCCTACCTTGACCTTGCAAAAGCCTTTGACACAATACCCCACTCAGGCATCATAGACAACCTCACCAGCTTAAATGTAAACCCATATGTCACAAGATGGGTTGCAAACTGGCTCAAGGACAGAACCCACAGGGTCAGAGTTGCTGGAGCTATGTCAGACTCTAAGCCAGTCACAAGCGGTGTCCCACAGGGCTCAGTCCTGGGACCCCTCTTGTTCGGCATTTATTTTTCCGAGGTACAGGCAAACATAGGAGGATTGTGGCTGACAAAGTTCGCAGATGACTGCAAACTGGGCCATAATTGATACTCCAGCGAACACAAACATCCTTCAGAGAGGCCTCATAGAAATGGATAATTGGTGCCAGAGCCATGGCCTTAAGCTGAACGCCAAAAATGTATAGTCATACCCTTTGGGAAAACAAGGTACCCACAAATTACCACATAGGTGGTAATCCATTAATACGGAAGAAGTAATCCGACCTAGGGACCCAGGTTGACAGCAACCTCTCATTTAACACTCACATGGCCAAAGTGGTTAGGAAGACCTTCTATATTGCCCACCTTATCATGAAGGGTTTCACATCTAGATCAAGAGAGGTCATTGTGCCCCTGTACTCTTCTCTTATCAGGCCAATGAGAGTACAATGCCCCATTTGGGATGTATCTTACCAGACACCTGCAGCAGTTGGAAAGACCCCAAAAGTTCCTCACCAAGAGGATAAAGGGTCTTAAACATATGTCATATGCTGCCCGACTGAAAAAACTCCAGCTCTATTCAGTCGCATACCGCCTACTCAGAGGTGATCTGTGCCTGATGTACAAGGCCATGTCCAATCCAGAATTAATAGACATGCTCCACCTCAGAAAATCCAAATCCATCAGAGCCACGAGAGCAAGAGACTTAAACTTCAACACAGAAATAAATAGGACGGGCTGGAGGGAAAGATTCATAGCCCAGAGGCTCCCTATACTCTGGAACAGAATCCCAATCCATGTTAGGCAAAGCCCCTCACTAACTCTATTCAAGAGAAATCTTGACGAGTGGATGGGAGATCGTAGGTTTACCCCGGGGGTCATCTCTGTGTCACTACTAGACAGAGGCACAGTAAACTAAACCCTAAAAGGGCATAGTATTCTC
This sequence comes from Protopterus annectens, assembly GCF_019279795.1. Taxonomy (NCBI): domain Eukaryota; kingdom Metazoa; phylum Chordata; order Ceratodontiformes; family Protopteridae; genus Protopterus; species Protopterus annectens. The sequence goes on from NC_056737.1 coordinate 242,657,027, forward strand.
ATCCTAAGGGGTGGTGAAAGCCATACACACTCTGGCTAGGCTTATAAATGCTCTAGGGCAGATAGCGTAGTACGAACCTATGAACCTATAAGCTGCAGAGGTAGCCGTGGCCCTTGTGGAGTGAGATCAGATGCCTGTAGGTACAGTTTTGCCATGAAAGGAATAGCAAAAGCGTATGCAGTGGGCTATCCATTTTGAGATTGTCTGTTTGGAAATTGGCTTTCCTTGAGCTCCTATAGCATAGGACACAAAGAGCTGTTCTGATTTTCTGAAAGGCTTTGTTCTGTCCAAATAATAACGCAGTTGTCTGTGGATGTCCAAGGAATGTAGTAATCTCTCCCCTTTGTTTTGAGGATTAGGATAGAAGGTAGGTAAGTGTATAGCCTGATTCAAAGCTACCCTGGATACCACTTTTGGCATAAAGGACGGGTTGGTTCGTAAGGAAACCCTGTCCTGATGGAAGATGATAAAAGGCTGCACAGCCATGAGAGCTTGTAGTTCTGATACCCTACGAGCTGAGGTAATAGCCAGAAGGAAAGCTGTTTTCCAGGACAAATATTGCAAATCTGATGAGGCAGCTGGCTCAAAAGGAGGCAAGGTCAGCTTTTCTAGAATGAAATTGAGATCCCAAGCAGGTATTGGTTGTTTCCTTGGGGGTTTTAGATTCTTAGCCCCTCTGAGGAACTGTCTTAAGAGGGGGTGAGAGAATAAGGGTGGATCAGTGTTGTATTCTGCAGAAATGGCTGAGGCATGAATTTTGATGGAGGAGAATGAAAGTCCACTGCTTAGCAGCTCAGCTAGATACTGTAATATTTGAGGTAAATTCCGTTTTCCAGGATCCTGGCCCTTTTTCTCATTCCAGGCACCAAATCGTTTCCATTTTGCGGAGTAAGCTTTTCTAGTAGACGGCCATCTGGCCTCCAAAATGACATCCTGCACCTCCTTGGAGAGTAGGGTCTGTTGTGATGCTAAGGAATCTTCCATGCGGCTAGATTGAGTGTTTTTAGCTGACTGTGAAGAGTTTTGAAGCTGTGCTGAGTCAGAAGAAGAGGCATTAGAGGCAGGGTCCATGGTGGGGAATGCTTCAGGCTCCTCAGGAGTGGGTACCAGTGTTGTCTTGGCCAGTCTGGAGCAATGAGAATCATCTTTGGTCTGTCTGCTCTGGTTTTTAATAGAACTTTGGGCAGCAGAGGAAGAGGTGGGAAGGCATAAACTGTCATTGATGTTCAACTGAAAGACAGAGCGTCCACTCTCCAGGCCTTTGGATGAAAAATCCTTGAGCTGAATTTTGTCAATTGGTGATTTTTGTGGGAGGCAAAGAGATCTATGTCTGGCCTTCCCCATGCTTGAATTATCTCTGTAAAACTTGAGGATGCAACTTCCATTCGTGTGGATCTGTCATATTTCTGCTTAGGTTGTCTGCCAGCGTGTTTTCCTTGCCTGGCAAGTACTGTGCTTGAAGTTCGATTTGTAAGTCCAGGGCCATGTTCCAAAGTGACATGGCCAGCCTGCATAGGGGTATGAATGGGTTCCTCCCTGTTTGTTTATGTACCACATTACTGTGGTGTTGTCCATCCTTATCAATAGTTGACCTGGTTGCAGAAGGTCTTTGAAAGCTATAATAGCATTTATTACTGCTAGCATTTCCTTTTGATTGATGTGAAGGTGCTTTTCTTTTTGGGACCATTTGCCCTGAATGCACCGATCTGTCATGTGCGCCCCCCAGGCGTAGTCAGAGGCGTCTGTTGTGATGACTTGATTTGCTTGAGGCTTGCTGAATGGGAGACCTGTGTTTGTTTGGCATGCTTGAGCCCACCACAGAAATTCCTTTTGAAGACATGGAATTAGTGGTATTATTGTTTCCAAACTGTGGCTGTGTTGAGACCATAGGTTTTTCAGGTACCATTGAAGTTTCCTCATATGCAGCTTTGCACATGGGATTAGTAAGATGCAAGATGCCATGCATCCCAGAGCCTGCAGGATTTTCCTTGCAGTCTGCCTGGTGCAATTTCTAGTGTTCTGAAGTATTGAGTTAGTTGCCCCTGCTTCTCTGGCGTGAGGTAGGCCATCTGGGTGTTTGTGTCCAAGTTGGCACCTAGGAAAATTATTTTCCGAGACGGTATTGGCCTTGATTTCTTTTTGTTCACTGTGTATCCCAGAGAATTCAACAACATTATTACATAAGCCAGATGTTTCAGAAGTATGTGCTTGCTGTCCGCTTGGATCAGGCAGTCGTCCAAATAGGGGTATATTTGTATCCCTTGAAGTCTGCAGTAGGCAATTACTGATGCCAGGCATTTCGTGAATACTCTGGGCGCAGTAGATAAGCCAAAGGGCAATGCAGAGAATTGATAATGGGTTGAACCTGCAAGAAATCTGAGGTATCTTCTGCAATTTTGTCTGATTGGGACATGCAGGTATGCCTCCTTGAGGTCCAATGTTACCAGCCAAGACTCCTTGCCCAGCATGGGAAGAAGCTGCTGTAGAGTGAGCATCTTGAATTTTGGTACGAGTAGAAATGTGTTTAGGATGGATAGGTCCAAAATAGGTCTCCAATCTTTTCCCTTCCTTGGTACCAGGAATAGTCCGGAATAAAAACCTTGACCTTGTTCGTGTGAGGTACCTCTTGAATAGCTTTCATGTCTATGAGATCTGAAATTTGTCTTTGTGCCTCTGCCCTTTGATTGTGTGGCAGGTTTGGCATGCCTCTCATTTTGGAAGGGTGTGAAAATGGAATCTGTAGCCTCTGTTTATAATGTCCGGGATCCATTTGTCTTTTGTGACAATATGCCAATTTTTGAAAATAATGCCAGTTTTCCGCCTAAGGGTGCTGCCATTTGAGTCTTGCTTGGCATGCAAAGGGGAAAGTCATTGGGCTTGCTTTCTGAATGGTTGCGAGTTATCCTCACCACCTCTTTGTGTAGGAGCTTGCCATTGTCTGCCTCTAAATGATCCTTGGCATTGCCCTCTGCCCCTCGGGCGCCTGTATCTACCTCTTTGGGGTCTGTCCGTGGCTGGAAAGGACCAATTTTTGGAAGGCCAATTTCTACTGAAATGTGGGGGTTGTACCTGTAGAAAATCTCACTGTTTGCATTCATTTAGCCTTTTCCTCCATTTTCCTTAATACCTACTCAGCATTGGCACCAAATAATACATCCTTTTGTAGAGAGGCATCTAGTAATTTAGCTTTGACATGATCTGGTAAGGTTTGTTCCTTGAGCCAGGCATGTCTACGTATGACTGATCCTGTAACAGCAGCTCTACATGAGGCCTCTAGAGCATCAAAACCACATTGTAGGGTATGTTTACCCACTTGTTCTGCACTATGCATCAAATCCTGCAACTCCAAGTCTGGTTGTTCAGGTTGTGACATTTTACTTCTCAATTGTGATAACAGAAACTGTTGGTACTTTAGCATATGGAACTGACAGTTTAATGCCCTCATGGTTAAGGTGGCTGAGGTATATACCTTTTTCCCCCACCTTTCTAAGGATCTGGAATCTCTCTCAGAAGGTAATGGATTTTTAGCAGTGGAGGCCTTAATTTCCTTGGGGCCCTGTGAGATAGTTTGTGGGTCAGCAGCATGGCAGCAGCATGGCTTTTGTATAGAAATTGGTGTGAGTCAGGAACCCTGTAGTACCTGTCAGGCTTGACTGGGGCTGGAGGTAGAGAATCCGGGTTAAGGCAGGCCTCCGAGTACACATCATCTAGTATGTCCAAGACAGGAGGTATAGCCAGAGGCCTGTGCTGAGGTAGCAAGAGAAATTCCCTAAGCCTTTTCTTGGAATCTGAATAATCTTGGCCTTCCCAGTGGAAGTGTTCCCTTAAGGTATGCAAAGTTTCCCCAAATGAGTAATCCTCTGAGGGGGATACAGAGGGAATGGACTCCTCTGCATCAGAGTCTTCAAAAGGGGATTAAGAATGTTCCTGTTCATCAGAGTGCTCTGATATAATGGAGCCCTGATCAGAGGATGGGGATTCTTCCTCCACTCTGGGCCTTTTGTCCGGGGGGGGTTGAGAACCCCTGATAAGAGTAATTAAATCCTCAGCCATTTTAAGCATCTGTTTTTTAGGCATGGGGCCTGGAGATGGGTCCTGTGTAGCTTGTCTCTTAGAATGCATGGCTGCTTTAGACTTAGCGAAAGTCTTGATGGAAAAAGAAGAGGAAGGTCTGAAGACACCTGGAGAGGAGGTAGACCTGTCCACATTTTGAGATTCACCACCAAGAGTGGCTTCGGTATCTGTAGTCGGGGTGTGGGCCGAGGAGCCTGCGACCTCGGGCACAGGAGACAAAGTCAATGAAGTGTCATCGGTAGTCAGGGGCTGCGTAGGCGCCTCACTGAGAACTGGACCACCTGTAGTCGGCTTTGGCGTGGTGTCGGTAGAGGCCGCGGACCTCGTGTGTCGGTCCTTATCTTTGCGCTTTTTAGACAAAACTGGAGTCGGAGTATCCGACATATAATAGTAAAATTTTTGCCAAAATAATGCTGGGCGAACTCTGCCCGACACTTAATGGTGCGTTTGTTGAATGTAGCACAAAAGAGACAGACCGAGACGTCGTGGTCTGGGCCTAAACAAGGAATACAGAAGGAATGGAAATCCTTATGCAGTATTTGCTTCCCACATGAAATACAATTATTAACTTTGTCTGACATCGGTCTGAGGCAAGAAAAGTTTCCCCAACGGGGTACTTAGCTTTCAAGAAGACTTCGGTTGCAAAATTTTCGTAATTTCAGGAGCTGGCCAACCAGCACTTGCGAACTGCTTCTGCTTCGGGCACCGCGCGGCAAGACGGACTGGGGAAAATGGCGTCGGCTGGTTCTTTTATACCCGTCGCACTGACGTCAGGGAAGAAGCGACGACAACCGACACTGGACCTAGACTTTGGAATTCGGCCGACCGAGGACCCGCCTGATGGCAGGAGAACCCATCTGTTATGACTGCAGCTGTATGCACGATGAACATCTCCTTAGTATTGGATACCAGTACTGGCGGGGCCAGTCTGGGGCAATCAGCATCATCTTTGGCTTCTCCTGTCTGACCTTTAGGAGTACCTTGGGGAGGAGCGGTAGAGGGAGAAATGCATATACTGATAGGGCGTCTACTTTCCATGCTTGTCTGTGATAAATCATTGTGCAGAATCGTTTTAGTTGGTAGTTGTGAGGGGAGGCAAACAGATCTATGTCCGGGCATCCCCGTTTCCTTGTTATCATGCGGAAGACTTGTGGATCCAGGTGCCACTCGTGGGGGGATCCATGAGGTTTCTGCTTAGTTCGTTTGCCAGAGTATTGTTCCTTCCTGGCAGGAATTGTGCCTGCAGATGTACTTGGTAAGTCAATGCTGTGTCCCACAAAGTCATGGCTAGTCTGCAAAGGGGGCAAGAATGTGTGCACCCCTGCTTGTTTATATACCACATGACCGTGGTGTCAGTCTTTATCAGTAGTTGTCCTGGATGAAGTAGGTCCTTGAAGGCTGTAAGGGCATTTTGAACTGCTAGCATCTCTTTTTGATTGATATGTGGATGCATTTGGTTTGAGGTCCATGTGCCCTGTATGCATCTTCCTGCCATGTGGGCCCCCCAGGCATAATCTGATGCAACCATTGTTAGTGTTTGCCTGGCTGGGGGTAATGTGAATGGCTGTCCCTTGTTTTGGTGACAAGCCTTTGCCCACCACTGAAACTCCTATTGCAGGCAGGGAATAAGCGTAATCATAGTTTCCAGGCTGTGGCAATGTTGAGTCCAAACACTTTTTAGGTACCATTGAAGTTTCCTCATATGCAGTCTTGCAGAAGGAATTAGTAGGATGCAGGATGCCAAGAAGCCCAAAGCCTGCAGAATTTTTCTTGTAGATAACTGGGCCTTTGTTGCCAATATTTTGAAATAGGTAGTCAGTTGCCTTTGTTTGTCTGGCGTGAGATAAGCCATCTGGGCAGATGTATTTAAGCTTGCACCCAGGAATATTATCTCTTGAGAGGGTACTAGTTTTGATTTATTTTCGTTGACTGTGTACCTTAGGCATGTTAGAAGACTTTTCACAAACGCCAGATGCTGTAGAAGAATGTCCTTGTTCTCTGCTTGGATTAGATAGTCGTCCAAGTAAGGATATATTTGTATTCCTCTTTGTCTGCAGAATGCAATTACTGGTGCCAGGCACTTTGTAAAGACCCTGGGCGCAGTAGATAAGCCAAAGGGCAGTGCAGAGTACTGGTAATGCATTGAGCCAGCCTTGAATCTGAGGTATCTTCTGCATTTTTGTCTGATTGGGACATGCCAGGTATGCCTCTTTTAGGTCTAAAGTCACAAGCCAAGCATTCTTGCCCAGCATGGGCAGAAGCTGCTGCAAAGTCAACATCTTGAATTTTGGTATATCCAGGAATGTGTTCAAAATAGATGGGTCCAGTATTGGCCTCCAGGCCTTGTCCTTTCTGGGTACCAAGAACAGTCGAGTAAAATCCTTGTCCCTGCTCTTGCTCTGGTACTAGCTGAATGGCCCCCATGTCCATGAGGGATGAGACTTGTTTTTGTGCCTCTGCCCATTGATTTTTTGGCAGATCTGGCCAGCCATTTGCCTTTGGCAGGGTATGGAAATGGAGCTTGCAGCCTTGTGACACGATATTTAAGACCCACTTGTCCTAGGTTATAATGTGCCAATTTTGAGAAAAAAGTGCTAATTTTCCCCCTAAGGGTGCTGCCAGGAGATAAGTGCTTGGTGCAGGCAGGGGGAAGTCATTGGGACTGTTTTCTGAATGGTTGTGATTTGTCTTCTCCAACTTTGGAGGTGGAAGCCCCCCATTGTTTTGAGCGGAATGAACCTTGCGCCTGGGATCTGCCTCTAGGGCATCTGGTTCTGCCCCTTTGAGGTCTGTCTGACACAGGAAAGGACCAATTCTTTGTTGGCCAGTGTCTACTAAAGTTGGGTGGCTGTACTTGTAAAAAATCTTTGACCATTTGCATAGATTTAGCTTTGTCCTCCATTTTCTTTAACACCTCTTCTGCCTTAACATCAAACAAAGTATCATGCTGTAAAGGTGCATCTAATAATTTGACTAACATGATCAGGCAGATTTTTTTCCTTTAACCAAGCATGCCTCCTAATTATAGAACCTGTAACTGCGGCCCTGCAGGAGGACTCTAAAGAATCAAAACCACATTGCAAAGTATGCTTTCCAACTTGTTCAGCTGCATGCAATAAATCCTGCATTTCCTTGTTTTCTGCACATTCAGAGTTTAACAACATTTTCTATTTAAGCAATGCCATGACATGTTGCTGATATTTGAGCATATGAAACTGACAGTTTAAGGCCCCAATAGCCACGGTAGCAGATGTGTAAACATTTTTCCCCATCTATCCAGTGCCCTAGAATCTCTGTCAGAGGGGGTAGGGTTTTTTGCAGCAGAAGCCTTAACTCCTTTGGGACCCTGAGAAATAGTTTCTGGGTCTGCAGCAGGGTTTTTAAAAAGGAATTTGAGAGTCAGGAACCCTGTAATATCTGTCAGGCTTAACAGGAGGTGGATGTAAGGAGTCAGGGGGAAGACTAGACTCCGAAAACACAATCTACAATGTCTAACACAGGTGGGATGGCTAGTGGCTTGTGTTGAAGTAGTAAAAGGAAATCCCTGAGCCTCTTTTTAGATTCTGAAAAATCTTGGCTCTCCCAGTGGAAATGCTCCCTCATGGTATGTAAGTTTTCCCCAAAAGAATACTCCTCTGGAGTAGAAGCTGAAGGTATAGATTCTTCAGCATTAGAATCCTCATAAGGGGGAAGAGAATATTTCTGAACAGAAGAGGAATCAGAAGAAATGGAAACCTGATCTGAAGATTCAGTCTCTTGCCTAGGCCTCTTATCAGGAGGGGGATGGGAACCCCTGATCAAGGTAATCAAGTCTTCGGCCATTTTGAGCATCTGTTTTTTGGGTATAGAGGCCTGACCACGTGGCTCTTGAGTTTCTTTGCTTTGGAAGGTGCTTTAGTCTTTGCCTTTGAAGCTGAAGTCGGTTTGATGTAAAGATGTTTAGGTCTGACTACACCCTCAGAAGCCGGTGCCTGCTCAGCGGCTCCGGACCCATCTGAAGGGATAATATCCGAGGCTCCAGTACCTTGAGTTTCCAGCGGCATGGCAGACTCCACGTGGGAGTCAGTAGCGGTCTGCGACTCTAAAGTAGCGGGCATCAGGGGCTGCGAAAGCGCCTCACTGAGGATCAGCGAACCGGCGACTGCCTTAGGAGAAGCTTCGTAGTCTGTTTTGGGCCTCAGTTGTCTATCTCTTTCGTTTTCTTTGTGTTTTTTGTGAACTCCGGTAGTCAGATGGCTATCCGATGACATTTCTGGATAATTAAACCGGCGTCTGAAATAGTTTAAAGCAAAATCATACAGACGCTTAATAGTGCGTTGGTTAAATCTAGCACAAAACCGACAGCCAGAAACATTGTGATCAGGGCCTAGGCAAGGAATACAGTAAGAATGAAAATCCTTATGAGGTATTTTCTTCCCACAAGAAATGCAATTAACTTTTTCTGCCATTGGTCTGGAGCAAGAAAAAAAGTTTCCCAACGGGGTACTTAGCTTTATAGAAGACGTCGGATCTGAAACTCGAACACGGAAATCTCAGGAGTCAGCCGACCGGCACTTGCGAACGGCTTCTGCTTCGGGCACCGCGCGGCAAGAAAGACTGAAGAAAATGGTGTCGGCCGCATCTTTTATACCCCTGACGACCTGACGTCAGGGAAGGGGCGACAGCAGCCGATGCAGGACCCAGGACTTTGGAATTCAGGCCAACTGAGGGCAACCTGTCAGCAGGATTACCCAAATGTAATGACTGCAACAGTGAAACACGAAGAACATCGGGTATTGGGGGATGCGAAAGCGCCTCACTGAGTTCCGGCAAACTGGCGACTACTTAACTGAAGCGTTGTCGGCAGTTTTGGCCCTATGTGGCCTGTCTTTATCCTTACTTTTTTTCGGAAGATCGGTAGTCAGATAGCTTATCGAAGCCATTTCGGAATACGGCGAATGAAAGCTAAAGAACTTAGCAACAAAAATAGCCCGACGACGAATAGTTCAGGCGTTGAACAGGGCACAAAACCGAAGCGAGGAACGCCATGGTCTGGGCCTAAACAGGTGATGCAGTAAGAATGAAAATCTGTCAGGTATTTGCTTTCCACAGGCAAGACAATTGTTCACTTTTTCTGACATCGGTTAGAGCAAGAAAAAAGGATCCCCAACGTGGTACTTAGCTTTAGAAGACTTCAGGTTTGAAACTTGAATAACTAAAATTTCAGGTTGCGGCCAACCAGCACTTGCTAACTACTTCTGCTTCGGGCTCCGTTTGGCAAAAAAAGCTGATGTAATGGCGTCTGCTGCATGTTTTATACCCCTGACGTCATGGAAAAGGCGGCAGCATCAGACACAGAAATCCCAAGACTCTGGTATTTGGGCCGACTGAGGGCTACTTGCAGGCAGATAACCCAAGTGTGATGACTGCAACAGTGAAACACGAAGAACATCATTAAGCTTAAAGAGCGAAGCATTGGAGGAGGAACAGTAGACTGTGGTTGGGACGGATCCGAAACCTTTGGGTCCGGAGAGAGTAACATTTTTGCCAGAGCCAGATTGCAGAGCAGCTGCTTCACCACCCGCTGTACATCTTCATCGGATAGTGTCCTGGAGGAACGGGTGGAGATAGATGGGTATCTACTCCTTTCCAAAATAGGACATCTTAATGTTGGTGACACAGGATCCAAGATAGGTGAATGTCTCGAAGTCGATGATACAGACGGCACCGAGACCAAAGCAGAAGAATCTGAGCCAGAACTCTTTGGCTCCATCGCTTTCGACTTTTTTGTCGGTTCTGAAGCAGGAGCCATGGGAGATTTCTTTTTTTGAGTTTTAGAGGATGTCTGACCTTGTTCCAGCTGTTCTTGGAAGGAACTTCTCATCAGACCCCCATCAATGAGTTTTCTTTTGCATTCATTAAGAACCCTGGTGCTGAACGCATGACAAAGTACAGGGTTCTTGCCAATGAGCTTCTCCAAGACAGTACACACAGCTTGTGTGACTGTCAGTCAACATCTTCTGAGAACATTTATCACACTTTTCGAAGCCAGAAGGGCGGTGTTCTCTATCTTTATCCTTAGACATTTTTTTAGAACAAATACAGCACTAAGATACAACTATAAAGAAGAAATATATATATATATATATATATATATATATATATATATATATATATATATGCGTGTGTGTGTGTGTGTGTGTGTGTATATATATATATATATATATATATATATATATATATATATACATGTGTATATATATATATATATATATATATATATATATATATATATATATATATATATATATACATATATATATATATATATATATATATATATATACATATAGAGAGAGAGAAAAGAAACTAGCACACAAGAGTAAGGTCCGCTAATTCAAATGGGCAGTACAATCCTAAGAGAAAAAGGGAAAGGGGAGTCACTCTCACAATCACTCGAAAATAATAAAGGTGAAAACTATTAAGAGAAAGAATGAGAAATATAGCAAAAAATATAAAATTTTTCACTTGGCTAACAAGCCAGTAAAGAAGACAACCTCGAAGCTTTCGCAGCAAACGAGATCTGTGGAATTACCGTGGTGCACCATGGGTAGGGGATACCCTCAAGCCAGTAAAAGCTCTCGAGCTTTAGTATTGGCCGAGACGGAGCAGAGGTTCGGCTCTGAACCCATCCAGAAAGTATTACGGCGAGATAGGACTACATAACATCATGTCTTTGGTATATGACAGGGAAAATAACACCCATAGAAAACTCAGGTGAACAACGTGGGGGTAAATATGAATGCCACTGGTTATGCAAAAAACAATGACTGCAGTCAGGCACTGCACATTGCCTGAGTCCCAGCAGCCAAATCCAAAGGGCAAGGAAGTAAACAAGGAGTAGCTCCCACCTCAAACATGAAGCATCTGTGGTCCCTGTGAACTGGTATATGGAGACAGTTTGAAAGAAATAAGTGGTAAGAGGGTTTGCAATGTCATTTTGAATTTTGGGACCTTAAGGTAGGTATTTAGCCTCGATTGTTCTATAAATGGGCCTCCCAGGGTTCATCCTTTCTGGTCACCAAGTAGAACCCTCTGTTTTGATCCTGTCATGGCACTGGTTCTATTACTACTAGCTGAAGGACTTCTTACAGAACACAGATGCAAAATCATTTGGCCTTTTGGCACAGGAAAGATACAAAATATGTTTAGTTTTCTGAAGACCTGATATTTGTTAGCCTGAAAAATCATTTGAAGCACCCATTAATCCTGTGAGATTTTTTTTTTTTTTTAATCATTCTTTGCAAACTGAGTTATCCCTCCTATTATCTTAGTCCTTGGGGTGGGACAGTTACTGGGGAATTACAGCATTCCCCATCTAGTTTCCTTTCCCTTTTTTTTTCTTTTCAACTGCATTTTTCCCCTTACCCTTACTATCCAGAATTTAATAAATTCTGTGGGAGTAAAAAAGTTATTTCACTGAATGAATGCTCCTACTCATTTTCTCTGTCCTTTTAAATACTTCATCAGGAGTCGTCCTAAAAAGCAGATCCTTGTTAAGAGGTACACTAAGGAACTGGACTTTGACATCCTCTGGTACTGATTGGAGACGCAGCCAGACATGCCTCCTAATCACCAGCTCTGCAACAGTCTTCCTGGATGTTGCATCGACAGCATCACAGCAATATCTGAAAGATTTTTTGCCACCTGACTAACGGTTAAAGTCCAATAATTCAACTCTTACACCCACATCATTTCTCTCTCATCTGGTCAAGGACAGCAATCTGAGACTCAGTCATACTTTTCTAACAATTAACAGTTTTGCAAGCTAGGGCCATCAGCTGTGTACATCTTCTTCCCAAATTGACTTAGCACCACAATTTGACCATCAGTAGGAAAGCAGGAATGAATTTGCAGAATCTGCCATAAGATTTATGTAAAGAAAAATCCCGGTGCCAAAAAGTCTGCTGTTCGAATTTTCCCTTAGAACTAGCTAGTTTATCAGCAGTAGCACTAAAATCTGTATACCTGTGATTAGCACTTGTTCTAAAACTCGCTAAAAAGCACTAAGCCTTAATTTGTTACATGCACTCACCTGTCCTTGGTAATAAGGAGAAAATAGTCGTAGGCACTAGACAGCCTACAGCTGGAAGTACTTTGTCAAAAAGGGAAAACCGCTCTTGTGCTACACAAAGAAAGCAGCTAACCAGGAATGTCCAAGGGTCAGCTTCCGGTGACTTCTCCTGTCCACCTGGTGAATCTGGGCATACTGGGGCAATGTAGCAATTGCCTCATGTACACAGAAAACCTTCTCCTCCTACTGCCAAACACTACAACCTGCGAGAGATGCACTTACATAGCCAAACTGGAAGCAAAGCTCTCTCCAGCCAAGATTGTGCTAGACAGTCAAGAGAAGGTTAACACCCACACAACACCTCAAACACAGTCCTTCAAAATCCACACCATCAAAACCAACACATAGCAAGAGAAAACCCACATATGCGGAAGCTCTTAACATTAACCTGCCCAAGCAACAAGGACCTCTGAAGCAGAAACGCAAACCAAACACCACCCCCAAACACAACCAAAGCATCACATAGCTCACACCACCAGTGTGCCACCCAACAGCAGCCCCAAAACCAAGACAACGTACCCAACACTTTAGTCATAGGTGACTCTATAGTCAGGCACACTGATGTCCCACTCAGCAGGCTGAACAAGGAGAAAATTACAGTTAAGTTGTCTGTCGGGTGTCAGGATCCGCCATATAATGCATGCACTCAAGTCACTCCACAATAGATACAAATATGACAGTCATTGTCCACGGAGTGAATGACCTGAGAAGTACCTCTCTGGACTACATGAAGAGGGACATGGAAGAGTTCTCGGATCACGTAGCCCAGGCAGGTATGACTCTAGCCTCGAGTAGCATCCTGCCATCGCCCAGAATGATACCACAGTACAAGGAGAAAATGACAGACTTCAATAATTGGGTAAACTTCTGGTGTCATTCAAAGGGGATCCAGTATCAGACTGCCTGGGATGACATGATCGACAAACCATGATGCTTTGCAAGAGACTGTTTGCACCTGTCACCCCTGGGATTCGGGTTACTGGCTTAGGCTCTTACCACCCCTTTTGTGCCTTTTTTAGGCAAGGTTTAAAGGACAAAACTACCACTGTAATGGGTACAAGGAAGCAAAATCTGAAGGTAATGCTACTCAATGCTAGAAGTCTAAACCTCAAGATGCACTCTCTCGAGGCTCTCCTAAAAATGGAGAACATCGATATCTGTGCAGTAACTGAGACCTGGTTCAAAGCTCCAGAGTGCACCCCTGCAATACCAGGCTACAACCCATACCACACTTTTCTGCCAACAAACCAGGACCGAAACACTAAAGGTGGAGGAGTGGCCATATTCACCAAGGATATTCACACCTCAAGGCTGGCTGCCCAACACAATATATCTGAAATTCTCCAAGTGCAACTAACACTAGGCAAGACTGCAATACAAACTGTAGCTTGCTACAGATCACCCACCATGCCCAAAGATTCTCACTACACCTTTCTAAACATACTTTAAAATATTAAGATACAACCAAACACCCTAATACTGGGTGATTTCAACTACCCTGCCATTAACTGGGAAAACTACTCCTGTAGCTTTGCTCAACAATTCTTGGAATTCATAAATTCCAACCCCCTACAGCAACTAATTCATAGTCCCACCAGGGGTACCAATATTCTAGACCTGGTCACTACCAACATGGGAGAACGATGCTTCACACCAGTGGTCACCACCTCGTTGGTTATATCAGACCATATGCTAATCACCCTTGACATCCACATCCCACCCCACTTTAAGGAAACCTCCGTAAAAAATTTCTCCAAAGCCAACTTCATGTTTCTCAAGTCCGAAATAACAAACTTCATGACACCTATGCACATGGGAACTGGAAGTTCAACTGCTGAATCCTGCACTAAGGTGCTGTACGCGCACATTCATTCGTGCATGGATATAAAAAAAAAAAGAAAAAGGGGAATCCAATCTGGTGGTCCCCTGCTATAAACAAGCTTTACAAAAGAAGGAAGAAACTGTTGCAGAAAAGTGGAAGAACCCAGGATTCAAAAAACTCCACCAGCCTCAGTAGAAAGTGGAGATCCCTCATAAAATCTTCAAAAGCTAGTTACGAAAACAAAAATGCTAAAGATTCCAAAGACAACCACAAGATATTCTATAGCTATGTCAAGAATCTAAATGGCAATACTCAGATCTGCTCTGAGATACAGCAGAATGGCACTAAATATACTGATCCCAAGGATATTGCCAATATCCTGGCAGATAGATTCAGTGCCAACTTCACCCCCCTCTCACCCCTAAAGGGCCCATCTCAATACCGAAAGAATGCCAAATTCCGGTAATCATGGCCATTCAGGTAAAAACTGCACTCTCCAAAGCCAAGAATACAGCATCCATGGGACCAGACGACATCCCAGGCTGTGTACTGCATGAACTACAAAATGAACTGGCACCTCACCTATGTGTCATGTTTAGTCATAGCCTCACCTCAGGCTTTGTGCCCACAGACTGGCACACAACTACAATCATTCCATTCCACAAGGGGGATCCACTTTGGATCCCAGGAACTGCAGTCCCATCAGTCTGACGAGCCCGATTTGAAAGGCCATGATCATGGAACTTGGAAACAAAGACATTGGCAACCTTCAAACACTGGACCCCACCCAGTTTGGGTTCCTGAAGGGCCGATCTTGATTCCTGAACCTGATCGACTTCTAATCAGTCTCCAGAACAGTAGACGAGGGTAAGGTTGTTCACACAGCCTACTTGGACAGCGCCACGGCTTTCGACACTATCCCCCACTCTGGGTTCATAGATAAACTTACTAAGCCGGGAATTATCCTTACATCACTCGATGGGTTGCAAATTGGCTTACTGACAGAACACACACTGTAAAATAGCAGACTCCAAAACCAGCTCCAGACAAGTGACAAGTGGTGTACCACAGGGTTCTGTCCTGTGACCACTCTTGTTTGGCATCTAGTTCTCTGAAGTATAGGCCAACACTAAGGGACTCTGGCTTACAAAGTTCGCAGATGACTGTAAGCTGGAAGCCATTATTGAATCCCCAAATGATGTGGATATACTACAAAATGGCCTTACCAAAACAGATGCCTGGTGCCCGAGCCATTGGCTTAAGCTAAATGCCAAAACATGTATAGTTGTCCCCTTTGGAAAAAACACGTACCTGTGAACTACTACATAGGTGGCAGTACACTAAACACCGAAAGTGTGATGAGACCTAGGGACACAGGTGGACAGTGGTCTCTCCTTTAAGAACCACATAGCCACAACAGTTAGAAAACCCTTCTATGTGGGACACCTCATCACGAAGGGCTTTTCAACCAAAAAAAAGAGGTCATTGTCCCTCTGTACTCATCCATTAGACCCATTGTAGAATACAATGTCCCATTTGGTATGTACCTCACAAGACATCTGCAACAACGAGAAAGGCTACAGAAATACCTAACAAAAAGAATCACAGACCTAAAGCAGAAGCCTTATTGCTGACAGTCTAAAGAAACTCCAGCTATACTCTGTCGCATATTGCCTACTCAGAGGCAATCTCTGCCTAACAAAGAAGGCCATGTCAAACCCAGAGTTGTTGGACATGCTACACTTAAAGAAATCCCAATCCCTCTGAGCCACACAGTCTAGGGATCTTAACCTTGTCATCACAATGAATAGAACATGCTGGAGGGATAGGTTCCTGACCGAGAGACTCCCCATACTCTGGAATAAGCTGCCCATACATGTCAGGCAGAGCACCTTAATGGCCCTCTTCAACAGGAACCTTGACGACTGGATGGGAGAGAGGAAATTCACCCCGGGGATCACATCAGTAGCCCTGCTGGACAGTGGTCCAGAAAAGTAAATATTTGTGGGAAGCAATTGCCAGGGAATCAATATGGCTAGGCTTGCATAAGCCCTAGGGCCAAGAGCCTAGTAGCTAACCTATGAACTATAGTCAATGTCCCACAAATTATCAGACTTTCAGGGTCCTTGGAGGCAACCAAGGAGACATCCTCTTGTACTCGGTGCATGGAAGAATTGCTACAGGTTTAAAGAATATTCATACCCAGAACATCAAAATACTTCTTTGGGTGTCTGACACTTGTCTGCCCATTTATTTTTGCATTAAACTTTTTGTTCCTGCTGCCTGCTGACTACCAAAAGACTCATTCGTTCTTCACACACCAAAGTTACAATTGACCAAGAAGGGTTGTTAAGACAGTCATCGTAGGTTGTTTGCTTTTTGCATTCCTAACTCCACTGTGCCAAGCAACACATCCATTGTTTGACATACAACAGGCATCAGCAGAAGCATGACAACCATTCAGAACAGCCCTGCACCCTTCCTGTGAAGCTAGCTTTCTTACGGAGTTCCCACTGAGTACAAGCATGGGAACATGCAATGTCTCACCTTGGAGAAAGTCAACTGGCTACCTACCACAACTCCTGGAACTTTCTTATTAACGCTAACCTACAATCTTAATATAAAACAGGTACTGCCCCTGACAGACACTGAATACAAAACGAAACAATCACACTGTACAGACATCTTTTGCATTAGCAAAAGGAGAAAAGAGTTTTAGGGAAAATAATTAAACTATAATACCCAAGTTTAACTACTGCAATGCCTTGAAGTGTTGCAGAATCTAAAACTAGCATTACAAAATGTTCTGACACCATGTTTCTAAAATATTATGAAGGGTCTAATAAAATGATGAAATGGCTATCTTGATTTTAATACCAAAATACCTATAAAATATTTCACGCTAATTTAGTTTTGTTAAAACAGAATGTATCATAGGTAGGTACTAGGCTATCTGCCCGAAAGCATTTGTAAGCCTAGCCAGAATGTGCTGGCTTTCGCCGCCCCCTTAGACGAGTTCCCTGTGCCTCTGTCCAGCAGAGCCACTGAAGTGATCCCTGGGGTAAAGTTTCTGTTTCCCATCCACTCGCCAAGGTTTCTGTTGAAGAGGGTTAGCGAGGAGCTCTGCCTAATGTAGATTGGAATCTTGTTGCAGAGCATGGGAAGTCTCTGGGACAGGAATCTATCCCTCTAGCATGTCCTATTTATTGTTGTGGTGAGGTTTAGATCCCTGGAGCATGTGGCTCGAGGGGATATGGTTTTCTTTAGGTGGAGCATGTCCATCAGTTCTGGGTTGGACATGGCCTTGTATGTCAGGCAGATATCACCTCAGAGTAGGCGGTATGCAACAGAGTACAGCTGGAGTCTCTTCAGTCGAGCTGCATAGGGCATCTGCTTGAGGCCAGTGATCCTCTTGGTGAGGTACTTCTGTGGTCTTTCCAGTTGTTGCAGGTGTCTTGTAAGGTACATCCCAAATGGGGCATTATACTCTATGATGGGTCTAATGAGTGATGCGTAGAGGGGCCCAATGACCTATTTCGATTTGGATGCAAACTGTATTGTGATTAGGTGGGCCACATAGAAGGATTTTCTAACCACTTTGTCAATGTGATTATCAAAGTAGAGGTTACTATCTACTTGGGTCCCCAGATCCCTTATTATGTCTTCTGTATTTAGGGGGCTACCACCTATGTGGTAGTTTGTGGGTACTTTGTTTTCTTCCAAAGGGTATGACTATGCACTTTTTGGCATTTAGCTTGAGGCCATGGTTTTGACACCAGGTATCTGTCTCAGGGAGACCCTTTTGGAGGATGCCTGTGTCAGCCGGAGAGTCAATTATAGCCCCTAGTTTGCAGTCGTCTGCGAACTTGGCCAGCCATAGTCCTCCTGTGCTTGCCTGTACGTCTGAGAAGTATATGCCGAACAGGAGGGGTCCTAGGACTGAGCCCTGGGGAATGCCACTTGCAACCGGTTTAGAGTCAGACCTAGCTCCCGCAACTCTTACCATGTGGGTTCTGTCCGTGAGCCAGTTGGCAACCCATCTCATGACGTAGGGGTTTATGTTCAGACTGGTGAGCATGTTTATAATACCTGCGTGGGGAATGGTGTCAAAGGCCTTTGCAAAGTCTAGGTAGACTGTGTGGACCACATTTCCCTAGTCTATAGCCTTGGTAACTGTCTCAAAGTCGTCCACCAGGTTTAGGAGGCATGATCTGCCCTTAAAGCCGAACTGGGTAGGGTCCAGTGTTTGGAGGTTTCCAATGTCTCTGTTAATGAGATCCATGATGATGCGCTCCATAGCTTTGCAGACCAAGCTAGTCAGGCTTATAGGGTGATAGTTTCCAGGGTCTGTTGTGGCTCCACCTTTGTGGAGTGGAATAACCGTTGCTGTGCGCCACTCTTTGGGCACGTAGCCTGTGGAGAAGCTGTTTAAACAGTGTTTAGGTGAGGGATTAGTTCATCTTTGAGCTTGTGTAGAACCACAGCCTGGGACACCATCCGGTCCCATTGATGCTGTGTTTTTGGCTTTGGAGAGGGCTGGTTTAACCTGAGTGTCTGTGACTTCAGGGGCACTATATTCTTCTGGTATAGTTATGGGCCCTTTTGGGGCTGAGAGGGGGGTGAAGTTTGCACTGAACCTGGCGGCCAGGATGTTGGCTATATCAGTCGGTTCCGTGTATTTTGTGCCATTCTGTACCAACGCCGAGCAGATCTGAGAATTGCCACTTAGATTCTTGACAGCTACGAATACCTTCTGGTTATCTTTGGAGTCCATGGCAATTTTTCTTTCGAAGCTCGCCTCGGATGATTTATGAGGGAACATAGTTTCTTGCTGATACTGATCAGGGATGTCTTCCCTTCTTGGGATTTTACTCTTCTGTACTAGTTTCCTCCTTCTATTGTATAGCTTGTTTATGGTAGGGGTCCACCAGACAGGTTTCCTTTTCTTGGAGGAGTGAGTCTTGGTTTTGTTTGGGATAGCATGACCCATGCATTCTTGTAGGTGCCCGTAGAGTGCATAAGTAAAGGATTTTACAGCTAGGACAGCGTTATCCTTTAGCATGGGGGCTTTGAAACTTCCCACTTCGGTCTTAAGTAACGTGAAGTTTGCTTTTGAAAAGTTTTTCACAGGGGTTTCTTTGACTGGGGGTGATACAGAATGTGGATATCCAGAGTGATTAGTTTATGGTCAGATCTAACCAGCGAGGGGTTGACCTCTGGTGTGGAACACCAATCGTCCATGTTGGTGATGACCAAGTCCAATATGTTGTCACCTCTGGTGGGGGTGTTGACCAGTTGATCCAGGGCGTTTGAGTTTATAAATTCTAGGAAATGTTGGGCAAGGGAGTTTGTACTAGAGTAGTTCTCCCAGTTATTGTTTGGGTAATTGAAATCACACAATATCAGGGTGTTTGGTAGGACCTTTATGTTTCCCAGTGTTTCCAGGAATGTGGAGTGGGGGTCCTGGGAAATGGTGGGCGATCTGTAGCAAGCTATAATCTGAACAGCAGTTTTGCCCATTGTTAGTTGCACGTGGATTATCTCTGAAGCATTGTGCCGTGCCACTAACCTGGAGTTGTGGGTATCCTTGATGAATATGGATACCCCCCGCCTTTTTTATTTCTGTCCGGGTTTTGTGGCTGAAATGTATGGTAGTGCTGGGGTGCTCTCTGGAGCCTTAAACCAGGTTTCTGTTACTGTACATATATCGATTTTCTCCATACTGAGGAGTGCCTCGAGTGCGTGCATTTTGAGGTTTAGACTTCTGGCACTGAGTAGCATTACCCTCAGTTTTTTGTTACTTGTGCTATTTATGGTGGTGGGTTTGTCTTTTGAGCCTTGCCTAAAAAAGGCACTATGGGGGTGGCAAGAGCCTTGGCCAGTATTCGAAAGCCTAAGGGTCACAGGTGCAAGCAGTCTCTAGCAAAGCAGTGCGGCTTGTCGAGTATGTCATCCCAGGCTGACAAGACGCTGGATCCCCTTTGAATGACACCAGAAGCTTAGCTAATTGTTGAAATTGATAATTTTTTCTCTATACCATGGTATCATTCTTGGTGAGGGCAGGATGCTACTCAGGGTCAGGGTCATACCGGTCAAACACTAACAACTGTAATACACCCTTGCCAGGCAGATGCACCACTAACTTCTCCTTAGTAGAATCAACATTAAAGTACTAAATTCAAGGCAACAGATTGAATCATTTTATGCACTAAATTACATGAAATATAAAATTGTAAATACTGATATATTGGGCATCTTATATTCTTTTTAAACTGTTGTCAAAACCTTAACCATAAATGAAGTGCTTGTACATATCTGTTATAAATTATGTTAAATGCAAAGCTACATATTGTGCAGTCTTCTGGTCTGGGCCATGGCTGAACATAGTTTTGGGAGCAAACCACCTACCCAGTAAAATAATCAACTAAATATATAAAATGACTTCTGTTTTTCTGTCTCTTTGCCCACTTTTGTTTTTTTTCAAAAATTTCTTTATTGCAGTTTAGGTTACAACATATAAGACATTATACAATATGATGCACACAACATACAACAAAACATAACATTCTATATACAAAAGTCACTTAAAAAATCCAGTTTTTGTACTAACCACCTATTCCGCAGTGATAAGAAGAATAAAACAGTACCATTAGTTGTTTATTACATATACTAGGAAAAGTCAAACTAAAACCTCTTTATATACGGTATGTGATTTCTTAATCAACTTATCTATGCAAATATAAGAATGGAGTTTGGTTTCCTAATACATTACACGGCTTACACGTTACAAATGTAGTTTCGCCCTCCATTTTGTTGCAGTAATAGTGTCCTGTGTAACTGGCCTTTTTATGTGGTCTATAAAATGCTCTAAGCTTGCTTATCTTAAAATTTTGCAAAAGCCTCACAAGGTCAATTCACAGCATCAATAAAAAGAGGCAAAATGGCAGTTTTTTTTGAAGTGTTCAAAAAAACTATACACCTTAAAAAAATTCCAGACTCTCAGTCCCCCACACTCCTACAAGGTGTGAAAGTTGTCAGCTTTGACCATGGATCAGTGACTGACAGCTGTCACTTCAAACAGTAAGGCAAATAACGGACTGTAGTTTTCTGACAGTGTGCTTAATAATGGAATTACATGGATAAAAGCAACATGTCTCTGGCCAAAAATGAGCATCTGCCATTTGTTTATGTGATGTTGCAGCACATCTCATCCCAGTCCTTCATATACAGATTTGCCAACAACCAACTCCCTCAATTCAATATCAATACCATCTTGATCTCCCCAGACAATATGACACAGGCCTACTGGGACTAATCTGATCAAAAATAGAACAAAATTAAATAAATATCTCTACACTGCTGAAAGACATTTTTATGAACATTTCAGGACAACAGCCTTAAATGATCACACTTTTACTGTATTTTGCGAGATCCAGGACCAGTTATGCAGACAGCAGAATCTCAAATGCTGTATGCCAGTCAGAACAAGTACAATATGCATATTTAACATACAAATGACAAAATTATTATTTTCTGAGAAAAGAACATCAATTTGGATTCTCTTACCATAAGAACACACTATAAACATGACAAATACTACTTGTCAGCCCTATTGGAAACAAATATAAATACATATTTATATATATATATATATATAGATATATATATATATATATATATATACATACATATATATCTATATATATATATATATATATATATATATATATATATATATATATAT
>NC_056737.1:242681279-242730690 GCF_019279795.1 Protopterus annectens
GGTTTGCTCTGTACAATTTGCATGGCTTGAAGCTCTGTACTTAAAAATACTAAAAAAAAAGAAAAATAACTAGCATAAATCAGCTTCTGCATGTGAATTCAAACTATCCCTAAAAGCAAAGAGAAGAAACAGAATGCAATTATATCAATTACGTTTTGTTCAGTGGTTCATTTGTCACCACTAGCCTTCTTAATATATGGATAACACAGTCATAATTACCGGTGCTGCCTTTTGTTCATGTGCACTGAAATATAGCAGCTTCAGTAATTTTACTATCACTGCTCATAAAATATGGAAAATAGTATTCACTTCCAGAATACATGAACAAAAGCATAAAGTGTACAAGATTTAAAAAAAGCATTTCTTGGAAATGAGACATCAGCCATACAAAGTGTTAGAAGAAAAGGATTGAATAAGATAAACAATTTAAGAAAATACATAAAAATGCATATCTGCTGACAATACATTCTGAAATAAGGGATGAACATCCAAAGAGAAACCCTCAAAGGGCATGTATAAAATATGTCCTGAATATCACCTCTGTTTTCTGTAAATGCAGCCATTAAAGACATACATACACAGGCAGCAACCAAAAAAAAAAAAAATTCAGAAAAATTAAGCTTAAAATTCTTTATGAAATAAAAACTATAATGCTGGAGAAAAAAATCAACTTGTACAGTGCACAACCTCAAACAGCTAAGGATGTGTTCTAGTGACATACGAACAAACACAGACAAGCATATATAAATTGTCACAAGTACTACAGTACAACTATGTAAATGCCACAATAAATTTATCTGCTTCACCATGAACCACATAACACACAACCACTTGTGCATTTCTAGATACAGTAGCAGATGTGCTAGAGTCAGAGTATAAGCAAAACGTTACCAAGTGATACTGTTTAATTAAATAATGAAATTCACCCTTTCAAACCAATGAGCTCCAGCCATGGTACAGAGAAAACGCTTAGTCTCACTTTGGACAATTTTTCCCATTCTTCCTCTACCTGAAAAACCTGCAGAGTCCCTCCTAGATGAGAGGCACTCTTGCATTCAATATCATCTGCTGCATTAATCAACTGCATAGGCAGCTTTTTTCATCCTCATGTGCACTAGCAAACATTAACATTCCATCAGATTAAGACACCTTCAGTACTGCAAGTTAACGGATCTCATGAATCCAACACTGTCTCCACAAACTGTACTCACAGGTATATAAGTACATGCTAGGCTAAAAACCACCAAGTTCTTTACAAGCCTAGCCATGTAACCCAACTCCGTTCGTACATGTTTTTATTATTAAATGAAACTTTTTATACATTTTTTTTTAAATCTACCCTTTCTTGTTGTATTGTTTACATGCATCTATATGTACAAACTTGCATATATACAGTCAAACGCATAGGCTTGTGTGCATGCACACGTCATTCATTCAGTCAAATTGCCTGCTCACTGATGGAATGACTGACTGCGAAATAGTATTCTGTTCACTAACATTTGAAAATTTCAGATGACTGAAACATCGAATGCTTTCGGGTAAGGTTAAGTGTGGGTATGGGAAACTAATAAAACTTTCAGATATAGTGAAGGTTTCAGCATCAGGCAGCAAACCCTACTCTTGTACCTTACATTAGGAAAACCTCTTCCATAACTTCCACTATACAAGACAGTTCACAAACACAAGCACACGCACACAAACTATCCCCTTACTCTCAACTTAATTGCTGTTATTTTTACTCACAATTTGAAATGCTTTCTTCTGATTTGTTTTTTTAAATCACTGCAATTTCTTTACTATGGACTTCCTGAAGAAGCAACAAAAAATATATAAATGGAGGGGATTTCTTTTAACCAGTTTCTTAGTTGGTTTATAGGTTCATAGGTGTGTACTATGCTAACGACCCTGCAGCCTACATAAGCCAAGCCCAAGAAGATTACCTGGCATCATGCCGCCCAAAGTTAGTTCCCAGTGCCCCCTGTCAAGCAAGGCCACTGAAGTGATCCCCGGGGTGAACTTCCTATTGCCCATCCACTCATCAAGTTTTCTTAGAGGGCCAGTGAAGTGCTCTGCTTGACGTGAATGGGAAGCTTGTTCCGGAGTATGGGAAGTCACTGGGTTAGGAACCTGTCTCTCCAGCATATTCTGTTTATTGTGGTAATGTGGCACAGAGGGATTGGGATTTCTTTAGAGTAGCATATCTAGTAGCTGTGGGTCAGACATGGCTTTGTAGGTCAAGTAGAGATTGCCTCAAAGTAGGCAATAAGAGACAGAGTATAGTTAGAGTTGTTTTGAGTCTGTTCGTATAGGGCATGTGTCTAAGGCGCAAGATCCTCTCTTAGTGAGGTATTTTTGTGGCCTTTCCAGTTGTTGTAGGTGTCTAGTGAGGTGCTTACCAAATAGGGCGTTGTATTCTATAACAGATCTAATGAGGGACGAGCAGAGGGATTATGACCTCTTTCTTCCTGGATGAGAAACCTTTTGTAATGAGATGTGCCACATAGGACTTTCTGACTACAGTGGCAATGTGGTTATCAAAGGAGAGGTCGCTGTCAACCTGTGTCCCTGGGTCTCATCACACCTTCGGTGTTTAGTGGACTACTGCCTATACAGGAGTTCATGGGACCGAATTTTTCCCAAAGGGAATGACAATGGACTTATTGTCATTAAGGCCATGGTTCTGGCACCAGTCACTGGTGTCGATGAGGCCTTTTTGTACAATGTCTACATCAGGTGGAGAATCAATAATTGCTCCCAGTTTGCAATCGTCTGCGAACTTGGTCAGCCAGAGTCCCTTTGTGTTGACTTTAACTTCAGAGAAGTAGATGCCAAACAGGAGAGGACCTAGGACCGATCCCTGTGGGACACCACTTGTAACTGGTCAGTAGTCAGATTTGGAGTCCGCTACTTTCACAGTATGGGTTCTATCAGTGAGCCAGTTGGAAAACCTCATCTTATGACATGAGGATTTATGCCTAGTTTAGCGAGTCTATCTATGATTCCTGAGTGACTGATAGTGTCAAAGGCATTGGCAAGATCTAGGTAGGCTATGTGAACTACTTGCCCTCATCCACAGCTCTGGTTACAGACTCGAAGAAGTCTATCAGGTTAAGCAGGCATGACCTACCTTCCGCAAACCCAAACTGCTTGGGGTCCAGAGTTTGGAGATTCCCTATGTCCTTATTTATAAGGTCCATCATGATGCACTCCATAGGCTTACATATCAGACTTGTCAGACTAATGGGGCGGTAGATCCCAGGGTTTGTAGTCGCTCCCCCTTTGTGGAGTGGGATGACCGTAACATTGAGCCATTCGATAGGAACAAAGCCTGAAATGAGGCTGTGATTGAACAGGGTACTCAGGTGTGGTGCCAGTTTACTTTGTAATTCTTGTAGAACACAGCCAGGGATATTATCAGGTCCCATGGAAGCTGTATTCATGGCTTTGGACAGTGCGGTTTTTACCTGTGTAGCTGTGATAATAGGGACTTGGCATTCTTCATGTATTGTGATAGGCCCTTTAGGGGGTGAAAGTTTGCACTAAACCTGTCGGACAATATGTTGGCAATATCAGTTGGTTCTGTATATGTATTGCTATTGTGCTGTAACTCAGAGATCTGAGTATAGCCATATGGATTCTTGACATAACTATAGAATGCCTTGTGGTTATCTTTAGAATCTGCAGCAATTTTGTTTTTGTAGCTAGCTTTAGAGGATTTGATGACAGATCTCAGTTTTTTCCTGAGGCTAACAAGGGAGTTTTTCCAGTCTTGGGAATTCACCCTTTTCTGCAACAGTTTTTTCCTTCTGTTGTAGAGTTTATGGTCTTATTTTTCTTGCTATAGCGAATAGTGTTTTTTTTTTCTTTCGGCTTTTCCCAGTTAGGGGTCACCACAGCGGAACTCTGGCCCGCTAATGATTGGCAGCCGGATTTTTATGGTGTCGAGGTGCAAGCCAGACGCCCAACCTTCAATGAAGGCACGCCCATTCACGCAAGTCTTTCGAATGCCACTCGACCGCGGGGAGGACATGCAGACTCCACACAGAAGGCGCTCCAGCCGAGAATCGAACGGGAGAACCTCTTGCTGTGAGGCAACAACGCTGAGTGTCTAAACAAAAAAAAAGGAGTGCTAGCATTAGCATTTAGAACTGCTGGCACTAGTATACAAAATCATACATTTGTAAGCTTAAATTTGTTTATAAAGCTTGACCTAATGCTTTTGTTGTCTCTAAGTTCCAAGCTTTGTACATTCAACAAAATATGGTCTCAATCTGCATATACATTTTTTTATACCACCAGCATTTACAACTATTATTGTGTGTGTCTCTAGCTATTTTATGTGCAGTACAAAATGTTCTACTATCCATGTATACATGATGATATTTAAGAAAATTCTATTTTTTCACTTTTAAATGTGTTCCCATAATTATCTACTAAATATGAAACTTGCTCTCTTATTTTACTGCTAGGTAATACAGATTATTACTGCCTGTGTAAATTGTAAATGTACTCAAACAAGATTCTGGAAAGCTACGAGTTTCCTTAAATACAACTTCTTTTATGGCTTTGTACAGTTAACTTCCTTTAATATATTATTTTCATCTATTTTCTCAATTGATTTTGCATTTAATTCTGCCATACAATTAAATCAAGCAAAGGATACTTTCTCAAAAATAACACCGCTTTCATTTGCCATGTCTAATAATCCTATAATTATATCCAATGGAAATATAGTGAATAACCAACTTTTTAAAGTTAATGTATTTATATATGTAGCTTTTAACAGTCTGGCCCTTGATGCAATGGGTCTTGCTGCCACCTCATAGCAAGAGGTTCCACTGCTCAGTTCTCAGATGGACTGGCTTCTGTGTCTCCTCCCTGTGTTCATGTGGGTTTTCTCCCATATTCCAAAGACATGCAGTAGGTGGATCAAGGACTATGAAGTGCCCCTACGTGCAACTGCATGCCTGTGTGGTATGAAAGAAAGCCCTAACAACTTACTTCCGTTTCCTGGGTAGCAGTGGCCCACTACAGGGTCACTCTAGAGGTCAGCTGCAACTTGTGAGAGACTATTTTGTAGCTACTTGGGAGTCAAATAGATTAGTTATATTATACTGAAAGCAAACGGATATTAATAATCAAAATTTGCTGAGTATCACTTCTTCACTTAACTTATTTTGTATTATTAACAATACACAGCCATGATGACTTTTTTCCCCAATTAGACTCATTAACTGTTCAGCCAACATAATAGTTTTTAAAATAGAAGATATAATTTATTTATTTAATGTTTGTTGACCGGGAAAGTCCAACTGGGCACAAGCCTTTTTCAGCGGAAGCCCAGGGGAAGAGCCCCAAACAGAATAAAGATTGTTAAAATAGATTCTACAATACTTACGCTCATACAGTAGAGTAGAGGTACATACAAGGATAACAAGGTACAGTACAGAAATTCAAGAAAAGAGAACAGAAATATACAAGAAAAGGATGGTGGGAAGTAGTTATTTTACTTTATTTAAAAAGGAATGATTAAACTAAGAAGTGTACAGAGTAAGATGTAGCAGAGAAGTTCAGAAAGAGAGAAGATTAGGTACAGAGGAACAGAACATGCAATCTAGAAAGTGTGTAGGAGGGGAAATAGACGTAAAGAGACTCCTATCAGGTTGAGCCAGCAAAGATAAACAGAGTTGTGTATCGAAGGAAAGCCTATAAAGATGGCAGGAAGAGGGGGACGGGACAGCCAGGTGTAAGGCAGGAGCACAGCCAAGAATTAGATAGGTAAGACTTCAGGAGAACTTGGAACAGTAGGTGATTTGGTGTGATAAGTATGTTTTGGGGGATTGAGTTCCATTGTTCTGGCAATTCGGCTGGAGTAGAGAGACTCGCCAAAAAAACTGTTAGCTTTTGTAACTTGTAAGAGGAATTTGCCAGAAGATCTAAGTAGTCTTATCAGACTGGGGTTGAAGTAGGTTGTGGAGTGCAGGACACTTGTCTGGGAGGTAAAGTATACCATGGGCCAGACTGAGTTGGGTGTACATGAGGTAGCTAGGGAACACAAGCCAGTTTAGTTGGAGTAGGGCAGTACAGTGATGGGATCTGAGGCGAGTTGGTGGCAAATCTGGCAATTTTGTTGCAGCAGGCATCTAGTTTTTCCAGGTCAGTTTTGTACAGGTTAGTGAGAATGGATGAGGCATAAAGGAAAGAGATTATGTCTGTTCTAGCACTAGATTGTCTGTGGAGTCAGTGAGGAAGGGTTTGACTGTAGAGAGGGCCTAATATAATGTGAACTTTAATAGTTTAGACAATATGTCATCTCATCTTATCAATTTGTAACACTAGGAAGCGTAGTGTGAGAAACAGGTTCTATTTTTGTGTTATTAGAAGAATCATGAAGGGGAACATGAAGTCTGATGGTTTGTTGTGTGATAAAATCATAAGTTTAGTTTTACTGGGACTGAGGATTAACTGAGCATCAGAGCGCCAAGATTCTATCTCTGCAAAGGATTTTTGGGCTATTTCTTGAAGTTTAGAAAGAGAGGGAGCTGCACATATGAGTGCGGAGTTGTCATATTGTATGGTAATGGCCTGATGGATGGCAATGTGAAGCCTGGTGAAGATGGAAAATAGAGGACCTAGAATGGATCCTTGTGGGACGTCTAATGGGACAGGAAGTAGAGAAGAGAGTTTGTGTTGCCATTTTACAGCCTGCTCATGTTCAGTTAAGAAATTTTATGGAACCATGTAAAAGCAGAGTGGTTCAGTTTAAGGGATGAAAGTTCATCAAGGAATTTCTGAGGGGAGAAAGTACTGACTGCTTTGGTCATGACGAGGAAAATGGAAGAAACTAGATGGCTGTTGCTTCTGAGGTTGACAAAATTTGTGAAGCTTAAGAGAGCTCTAGCGGTACTGTGGTTGCATCTAAAGCCGTGTTGGGAATTAGTTAGAAGGTTATTAGAAAAGTACAGTTGTGTACCTACCATAAATGTAGATGTTAGAGTGCATTCACTACTGTTGCAGTCATTACACTTGGATTATCCTGCTGGCGCAGTCGTCCAGAATTCCAAAGTCTAGGTCCGGCGTCTGTTGCTGTCGCCTCTTCCCTGACGTCAGTGCACCAGGGGTATAAAAGATGCAGCCGACGCCATTTTCTTCAGTTTTTCTTGGCCCAGATGTCAGGTGCCTCCAAATAGGTAGGCTAAAAAATTATGCCAGGAAGCATGCACGTACTAAAATAAATTTCCTTCATCTACAAGCAAATACACCACATAGGTTGTACAGAATAGAGAAGTACAGAAAAGTCCCAGCAAAGAAAAGGGGGATGGTGGGTGGGTAACCTGGACTGCAACAGTCAATACACTCTTAACATCTACATTTATGGTAGGTACACAACTGTACTATGTTCATAGTGTTTCACTGTTGCAGTCATTACACTTGGGTTGAATCCCAAAGCTGAGGATGGGTGGCTGGGCCTAAATAGGATTAGGAGAGGCTACAAGGACCTGCAGAACTGCAGTGGCAAAGCCTGCTCTGGATTTAGAGTAGAGAGGTAAGTGGTAGTGCTTGGTGAAAGTGTGCACTGAACTCCAGGTTGCAGCCTCTAAAATGTCTTTGGTTGGTACTCCTCTGAGAAAGGCTGCTGAAATGGCTGCTGCTCTGGTTGAATGTGGCCTAATGCCCTTAGGCACTGATTTGCCATGCTGTGAATAGCAGAAACAAATGCAGTGTCCTATCCAGTTTGAAATAGTCTGCTTTGAGATAGGCTTTCCTTGTGATCCTGCAGCATAAGCTACAAACAGTTGATCAGTTTTTCTGAAAGCTTTTGTTTTGTCCAAATAGAAGCGCAGCTGTCTGTGTATGTCCAAAGCGTGCAGAAGTCTCTCCCCTTTATTCTGGGGATTTGGATAAAATGTTAGCAAATTAATGGTTTGGTTAAGAGCCACACTGGATACTACCTTTGGCATAAATGTTGGGTTTGTCCTTAGATAAACCCTGTCCTGATGAAAAATTATGAAAGGTTCCACTGCCATTAATGCCTGTAACTCCTGCTAAAGTTATTGCTAGGAGCAGAGCAGTTCTCCACAAGAATTTTATATCAGCTGTATTGGCTGGCTCAAAAGGAGGCAGTGCGAGTTTTTCTAAAACAAAATTGAGGTCCCATGTAGGCATCTGTGCTCTCCCTGGGGGGCTTGCCTGCAGAGGGGGTAGGGAATGTGTGCCCCCTTGCTTGTTTATGTACCACATAACAGTGGTATTGTCCATCTTTAGTAATAGTTGTCCTGGGTGTAGTAGATCCTTGAAGGCTGTCAGGGCAAACTGTACAGCTAGCATCTCCTTTTGATTGATGTGAAGATGCATTTGTTCCTTGGGCCACGTGTCCTGAATACATTTTCCTGCCATGTGTGCCTCCCAGGCATAATCCGATGCATCTGTTATTGTCTGCCCGGCTGTGGGCAAGGTGAAAGGCTGTCCCTTGTTGTGGTGACAGGCCAGTGACCACCATCGAAACTCCTGTTGCAGGCAGGGAATAAGAGTTGTTATTGTTTCCAGGCTGTGGCAATGTTGAGTCCAAATACTTTTTAGATACCGTTGTGGCTTCCTCAAATGCAGTCTTGCATATGGAATTAGTAGAATGCAGGATGCCATGAAGCCCAGAGCCTGCAGAATTTTTCTTGCAGGGAGCTGGGTCTTTGGTTGCCATCATTTGAAAGTAATGAGTCAGTTGCCTTTGCTTGTCTGGTGTGAGATAAGCCATCTGGGCAGTTGTATTTAAGCTTGCACCCAGGAATATTACCTCTTGAGAGGGCACTAGTTTTGACTTCTTTTCGTTTACTGTGTACCCTAGGCAAATTAGTAATCTTTTTACATACGCCAGATGCTTTATTAGAATGTTCTTGCTCTCTGCTTGAATAAGGCAGTCGTCCAAGTAGGGATATATCTGAATTCCTTTTTATCTGCAAAATGCAATTACTGGTGCCAGGCATTTTGTGAAGACCCTGGGCGCAGTAGATAAGCCAAAGGGCAGTGCAGAGAATTGGTAATGCATTGAGCCAGCTATGAATCTGAGGTATCTTCTGCAAGACTGTCTGATTGGGACATGCAGGTATGCCTCCTTGAGGTCCAAAGTAACTAGCCAAGCCTTCTTGCCCAGCATGGGTAGAAGAAGTTGCTGCAGTGTTAACATTTTGAATTTCGGAACATCCAGGAAAGTATTTAGGATTGACAGGTCCAGTATTGGTCTCCAGGCTTTGTCCTTTCTGGGTACCAGGAAAAGTCTTGAGTAAAATCCTTATCCCTG
The DNA here is from genome assembly GCF_019279795.1 of Protopterus annectens. Taxonomy (NCBI): domain Eukaryota; kingdom Metazoa; phylum Chordata; order Ceratodontiformes; family Protopteridae; genus Protopterus; species Protopterus annectens. The sequence goes on from NC_056737.1 coordinate 242,690,575, forward strand.
TTCTTGCTGTGGTACTCTTTGAATAGCTCTCATGTCCATGAGAGCAGAAATTTGTTTTTGTGCCTCTGCCCATTAGTTTTGTGGCAGGTCTGGCATACCTTTTGATTTTGGAAGGGTGTGAAAGTGGAACTTGTAACCCTGAGAAACAATATTCGGTACCCATTTGTCCTGGGTGATCATGTGCCAATTTTGTGAGAAAAGTGCTAGCTTTCCCCATAAGGGTGCTGCCAAAAGGTAAGTGCTTGGCATTTGTAGAGGGAAGTCATTGGGACGGTTTCCTAGAAGGTTGTGATTTGTCTTCTCCTCCTTTGGGGTCTGAAGCACCCCATTGTTTAGGTCTGTAAGAGCCTTGGGGTTGAGATCAGCCTCTTGGACGTCTGTATCTTCCTCTTTGTGGCCTGTCAGACACCGGAAAGGACCAATTTTTAGAAGGCCAGTTTCTGCTAAATCTAGGTGGCTGAACTATAAGAAATCCTTTACTGTCTGCATTGATTTTGCTTTATCCTCCATTTTCTTTAACACCTCTTCTGCCTTAACACCAAACAAAGTATCATGCTGTAGTGGAGCATCCAATAATTTTACTTTTAACATGATCAGGTAAACTTTGTTCTTTTAACCAAGCATGCCTTCGAACAACAGAGCCTGTAACTGCGGCTCTGCAAGAAGCCTCTAATGAATCAAAACCACATTGCAGAGTATGCTTTCCCACTTGTTCAGCTGCATGCAATAAATTGTGCATTTCCTTATTGTCAGGACATTCTGAGTTTGTAAGCATTTTCTGTTTTAACAAAGACATTCGGTATTGTTGATATTTAAGCATGTGAAACTGGCAGTTTAAAGCCCTTACAGCTAAAGTAGCAGAAGTGTAAACTTGTTTCCCCCATCTATCCAGAGCTCTGGAATCCCTATCAGAGGGGACAGGGTTTTTTTGCAGTGGAAGCCTTAACCCCTTTGGGACCCTGTGAAATTGCTTCTAGGTCAGCAGCAGGGTTTTTAAAGAAATTTATGAGAGTCTGGGGACCCTGTAGTTCCTGTCTGGCTTGACTGGTGCAGGGGGTAAATAATCAGGAGACAAACTGGATTCAAAAAAACATCATCAACAATATCAAGCACAGGTGGGATAGCCAGGGGCCTGTGCTGAGGCAATAAAAGAAAGTCTCTGAGCCTTTTCTTGGATTCTGAATAATCCTGGCTCTCCCAATGGAAATGCTCCCCCATAGTGTGCAAGGTTTCCCCAAAAGAGTAATCCTCAGGCAGAGAGGCTGAAGGTATAGATTCTTCTGCATCAGAGTCCTCATAGGGAGGGAGAGAATATCCCTGATCTGAAGAGGAATCAGAGGAAATAGAAACCTGGTCAGAGGAGTCAGTCAGCGTCTTGCCTAGGCCTTTTATCAGGAGGGGGATGGGAACCCCTAATCAAAGTAATTAGGTCCTCGGCCATTTTAAGCATGTTTCTTTGGCATGAATGACTGTCCAGGAGAATGCTGTACTTGTTTTCTTGTCTTTAATGATGTTTTTGACTTTGCCTTGGCTGCTGTACTGGACTTAATAGTAAGCTGTGAAGGTGTGAAAACACCCTCAGAAGCCGATGCCTGCTCAGCGGCTCCGGACCCATCTGAGGGAATAGTTTCCGCAGGCCCAATACCTTGAGTTTGCAGAGGCCTAGCTGTCTCCACGTGGGAGTCTGATGCGGCCTGTGGCTCTGAGGTAGCAGGTGTCAGGGGCTGTGAAAGCGCCTCACTGAGAACCGGCGACTGACCTAGAAGAGGCTTCGTCTGTTTTGGACCTCGGATGCCTGTCCTTTTCTTTGTCTTTGCGTTTTTTATGAATTCCGGTCGTCGGTTGTTCCGACGGCATTATGTGGTTAAATCTTTGGTCCAAGTAATGTAAAGCAAAACCAAACAGACGCTTAATAGTGCGTTGTTTGAATCTAGCACAAAACCGACAACTAGCAACGTCGTGGTCAGGGCCTAGGCAAGGAATACAGTAAGAGTGAAAATCCTTATGAGGTATTTGCTTCCCACAAGAAATACAATTGTTAACTTTTACTGACATCGGTCTGGAGCAAGAAAAAGTTTCCCCAATGGGGTATCTTAGCTTTATTGAAGACTTCGGTTCTGAAATTCAATTTCGAAAATCTCAGGAGTCGGCCAACCGGCACTTGCGAACTGCTTTTGCTTCCGGAAGAAAATGGTGTCGGCTGCATCTTTTATACCCCTGGCGCACTGACATCAGGGAAGAGGCGACAGCAACCGACGCCGGACCTAGACTTTGGAATTCTGGCCGACTGCAGGTAGCCTGCCAGCAGGATAACCCAAGTGAAATGACTGCAACAGTGAAACACGAACATCTAAGTAAGGCATGAGTTGGGAATGGATACATTTCTCTAGAATTTTAAATAGTGGAGACAAGATAGCAATAGGCCTGTAATTGGAGAAGTCTGTACAGGTACCGCCTTTATGTAATGGGGTGATGCAGGAAATTTTCCAAACCTTGGGAATGTACTGTTCTGTTATGGAGTGATTCATTGAGATAGAGATAGGGTAAGAGATTGTCAGTAGCTAGCTTGAGACATTCAGAAGGGAGACTGTAAGCAGCGAGAGGAACAGGCCTAAGTTTACAGAGTAGTTTTTTTTTTAGAGTCTATATTATAAAGTCGAACAATTAAAATGTCGACTTACCTTTAATCGACCCATATTTGTCGAAGCTGCACAACATTAAATGGTGAAAACACCAATTTTTTTCTAAGGGAAAGAAAGTGGTAGCCCAACCACATACACCACATTAAAACAAACACTGTAAAAGTGGGAGGCTTCACCCCTCCCACCCCCCCTAACTAAATATACTAACTCCAAGATTGCACTACAGTTGGGAAAAGGGCAGATTTAAAAGAAAAACGGCCAACCAATTTCTTTCCCTTAGAAAGAAATCGACGATTTGGCCATTCGATGATGTGCAGCTTCAACAAACACAGGTCGACTAAAGGTGAGTAGACATTCTGCTTCTTCACGTAAATGATATAGACACTTTTTTATGGTGCTAGTATTTACAGTTTTGAGGGAAAATGTAATGGAAAGTATTAAATAAAAACCAAACACAAACGTGGAATCCCTGATTTAATAGCACACAGACACAAAAGTCCCAATGACTAAGTGCTTTCACAATAAGAATGGCTTCATCAGAGTAACGTTGGGTAATGCAAACATCATTTAAATAACATTCCCCTGACAACTGACCAATCCACATTAAATGACATCTCATTAAAATAAAAAATATGAAAAAAAACAATTTATATCTTTGATGTAAGAGCATAATTCAGCCAAAGAATAAAAAATGAAGATATCTTATAAGAATATACATAAAATAAAACTATACTTGTATAGACAAAAACCATACAGTCAAAAACATTAAAATATATATTGATGCGCATGTACATTGTTAAAATGTATAAAATATTTAAATCACAGTTGCTTTTGCCTTATGTATAGGAAGAATAGCTATACTATCACTTAGGCCTGGTGGCATTTAGCATTTAGCCTAAATTGCCACATGGTCTCAAGATTTTCCACCTTTAATTTTAAATAATCTCCTCTTTCATTGCTCCTTTGACAACATTGAGGTCTCTAATTTAAATAATGAGCATTTTTTGGAGGAGAACGATGGGCCAAGAAGGTCCGAGAGGTTAAAGAACAGAGGGAAGGGGGGTTCATACAACAGCAGCAGATATTACAACAATGGGAATCATTACAACCAGAGTTATCATCACAAGAGCAACAGGGGCCAATGGCCGAATTAAGTACATCATTGGACAATGTGAGCATATATTTGAATGATGTTGGTAGTGACCGAGAGACTTTGGTTGAAAATGATTTAAGTGATGAACCTCCGCGATGTGACATATTTAAGAAAGATGATTTTACCATTTACAATTATACTGCAATGCCTTTAAACAATTTTCATCACAGTTTGAGTAAGGGCACAACTTTTGTACCAGAATTTTCCTTGGACATTGCTGATGTGTTGATTAATTTGAAACTGTTCATCAGACAGCTTAATTTAAGACTATTTTTTAATGGCAACTCCTTAACTAAGGAAAAAGATTCACTGCATAGAAGTAGTTTATTTATAGCACCTCAAAATGTGGACTTGCTTGTTTTTGAGAGGCTTTGTGAAACTGTATTGAGAAGGATTTTGAATAGTAACAAAAAAGTACATGACAATTTGTCCAATGATGACAGAAAGGCACTATTCTGTTTAGCTAACAACCATGAGCTGCGCTTGAAACCGGACAAAGGTGGAGGTATGGTCATTATATGTCACAGTATGACTATGTCTTTAGGATGTCTGAAATTTTAAATGATCAGTCAACTTACATTAGGGCCAGTATTAATGAGGTTAACGGGGCCAGCATTAATGAGGTTAACAGGGTCTATTCCAAGATTGATTTATTTTTGCTTGATGCACTATTTCAAGGTATGCTGGATGAGGAAGAATGTAAGTATTTTTTGGTTCCACACCCTGTTATACCGGTAATTTTTGGGATACCCAAGACCCATAAGTCTATTTCTAACCCCCCCCCCTTTTAGACCCACTGTGGCAGCTAAATGGTCTAAAACAGAACCACTAGCAGCTTTTTTGGATTCACTAACAAACAGTCTTGGGGGAATCTGAACATATTTTAAGGGACTCATGACATTGCTTAGAAAGACTTAGGGTGTTGATTTATCTGTACCATTCGCATTTCTCACTATAGATGTGATACATTTATTCACTACTATACCCCATGAAGAGGACCTAGACTTTTTTAGGGAAAGTTTAGTAAACAGCAAAACTTGTAACAGGTCTAGGATTAACTTATTGGTTGATCTAATGGAAATTGTCCTAAAGAATAACTTTTTGCTCTTTGAAGGGGAAATTTACCAACAAACTGCAGGGGTGGCCATGGGAGCAAAATGTGCTTCCGTGTTTGCTAATTTAGTACTCCTGTATTGGGAAGAAAATGTTATCTTCACCTCACAATTTATGCCCAAGATTCTGTTGTGTAACAGAGTTTTGGACAATATTTTGATTCTATAGAAGGGGAATGAACAGGAAGCAAGGAGTTCCTTGAATTTTTAAATACAACCACTTTTTCAGGTTCATTAACTTTTGGCATCCAAGCAAAATTAATTATTTGGACATTTATCTTAAGTTTGATGGGGTAACTCTTGAAAGTGGTATTCATAGGAAGAAAACTCTCTCTAATTCTATGCTCCACTTCAACAGCTGTCACCCTTACCAACAGAAGAAGGGGATCATCAAGGGGCAGATTGTTAGGCGGTCTAGGCTGGTGAGCAATTCTGACACTTAAATGTGAGTTGTTCCAAGTTGTAGGGATGTTTCTAGATAGGGGATACCCTTTGAAATTAATTCTGAGGGTCAAGCATGAAGTTTTAAAGAGAGACACTATCAACCTATTCTTTTTGCTTGGTTACCTGAAAGGCACCCACTACACCAGCGTGATAGTTCTTCCACAATGGTTCTTAGATATAACCATCTTGCTCAAGACATTGTTCTTGCCATCAATAATGTATGGCACTTGGGCCTTAAAGATTCATGTAAGGAAATTCTTGGCTCTAAACCTAGGATAGTTTACAGCCGAGGGAGAAATGTCAAAGACACCATGGAGAATTCCTCTTGTAAGTCTCCAATATCTAGAATGTATAAGTGTGGGACTTGTAAGCATGTAAGTATATCAATGATGGTCTATCCATGTGTCTCTCTCCCTGGTTATAGCCATTCATTGAGTTGCCCGGGGAGGTGCAGCTGTAATACCAACATGCTACTGTATGTAGCAGCCTGCATCAGCTGCACCAGTTTTTATATAGGCAAAACTGTACGGAGGCTTAGGGAGAGAATAGCTGAACATGTTAGTGCCATCAGAATCAAGGATGCCCACAATGCACTAGAGGCAAAGTACAAGTTACACCAACTTCAAAAATTTTTATCTTTTTCGTCATCGATAAGGTGAAGAGCAATGAAAGAGGAGGTGATTTAAAATTAAAGGTGGAAAATCTTGAGAACATGTGGCAATTTAGGCTAAATGCTATGCATCCACCAGGCCTAAATGATAGTATAGCTATTCTTCCTATACTGAAGGCAAAAGCAACTGCGATTTAAATATTTTATATATTTTAATAATGTACATACGCATCAATATATATTTTAATGTTTTTGACTGTATGGTTTTCGTCTATACAAGTATAATTTTATTTTATGTATATTCTTATAAGATATCTTCATTTTTTATTCTTTGGTTGAATTATGCTCTTGCATCAAAGATAAATTGTTTTTTTTTTTCATATTTTTTTATTTTAATAAGATGATTTCATTTAATGTGGATTGGTCAGTTGTTAGGGGAATATGTTATTTAAATGATGTTTGCATTACGCAACATTACTCTGTTGAAGCCATTCTTATGGTGAAAGCACTTGGTCGTTGGGACTTGTGTCTGTGTGCTATTAAATCGGTGATTCCACATTTAGGTTTGGTTTTTATTTTATTTTTCTTTGTTTTTGCTTCGTTGGAAGACCTGGTGTTTTTGTAATGGGAAGTATTGTCAGGATCTGTAGGAATGGTCAGAGGAGTATTGCTGTTGGTTTGGGTTAGGGTTAGTACACAGTTTGTAAAGTAGGTGTTAAGTTGTGTGGTTATACTGTGAAGAATTTGTATGGTTAGGTGTTGGGGTTTTAGGTTGATCTGGTTTTAATAGTCGATTTATAGAAGCCCAAATTTTGGGGGGATTATTGTAGTATTTTTGTTGGGTAGTAATGCAACATGATTTTTTTTTTTTTTATCATTTTTTGACCCGTTTCTTTGATGACAAAACAAATCGAAGGAGCTTTGGGTTTTGTTGGACTGATATTGAGCCCAGGCTTTGTCTCTGGTTCTGAGTAATAGTTTAGTTTCTTTTGTCAACCAGGAAACGGTCTTTATTCTAATAGTTCTAGGAGGTGCTAAGGTATTTAGGATGTCTAGAAATGTGTTACTGAAGCATCATACTGCAGTATCCACTGGGAGTGACAATAGTGAGGACCAGTCGCACTACTGTAATGTAGATAAGAATGTGTGAGGTGAGAAGGTTGTCACTAATACTATCTAGGAGGCAACCTGAGTGATAGGTGTGTGATGGTTTGTTGGGTACTACCCAGTCTAGTATTTAATGTCTATTAGATGTTTTGTCCATCCTAGTTGGTGACTTATCAGCTCTGAGCCCTTTCTTATTTGCAATGGTGATGGCCAAGTTGACAGACAAGATCAGACAGGAGTCCCTGTGGACTATGATGTTTGCCAATGACATTGTCATCTGTAGTGAGAGTAGGAAACAGGTTGAGAAGACCCTGGAGAGGAATGAAGGTCAGCAGGATTAAGACAGAATGTGTGTGTGTGTCAATGACAGGGAGGATAGAGGAATGGTGATGATGCAGGAATTAAAGTTGGTGAAGGTGGATGAATTTAAATACTTGGGATCAACAGCTCAGAGTAAGGGTGAGTGTGGAAGGGAGGTGAAGAAGAGAGTACAGGAGGGGTGGAGTGAGTGAAGAAGTGTGTCAGGAGTGATTTGTGACAGGTAGGTACCAGTAAGAGTGAAGGGGAAGGCCTACAAGAGGGTGGTGAGACCAGCTATGTTGTATGGGTTAGAGATGGTGGCACTGACAAAAAGGCAGAAGTCAGAGCTGGAGGTGGCAGAGTTAAAGATGCCAAGATTTGCACTGGGTGTGATGAGGATGGATAGGATTAGGAATCAGTATATTAAAGGGTCAGCTCAGTTTGGACGGTTTGGAGACAAAGCGAGAGAGGTGAGATTGTGTTGGCCTGGACACGTGCTGAGGAGGGATGCTGGGTATATTGGGAAAAGGATGCCAAGGATGGAGCTGCCAGATAAGAGGAAAAGAGGAAGGCCTAACATACGGTTTATGGATGTGGTGAGAAAGGACATGCAGGTTGGTTGGTGTGACAAAGCAAGATGCAGAGAAGAGGAAGAAATGGAAACAGATGCTCCACTGGAGAACAGCTGAAAGAAGAAGTTGGTGATTGTATAAGCTGGGAGAAGCCAAACAGATGCATGAAATTTGATAGGTTGTCAGCAGAACAAGTATTCCAGTCCATGTTAATGTCACCCATAACAATTGTTTCTTGGAAGAATGTTAGGTATGTCCAGTGGAGGAAGTCCTCAATTATGGCAGGATGGTTTCCAGGTGGGATTTCCAGGTGGGATGTAGATAGCTACTACAATTATAGATTTTTTGGAGTTTATTACAAGTTTGTAAAATAGTAGTTCTCAGTTACTGAACTTTGGAGGGTAAGGTTCAAGGAGTTGAAGGTTGAGAGTATTTTATATGCGACAGCTATGCCTTCCCCCAGTCTGTTTAGTTTATCTACTCTGTAAACATTGTAGCCTTGGGTTAGTATTTCACTATCCTTTATGTTGGGCTTTAGCCAGGTTTTAATCAAAACTGCTATGTCAGGAGTACAAGCGAGAAAGTTGTGTGAAATTCGTATACTGTATATGATAGACTCCGGAGGTTCATGTTTAGAAGAAAGAGGTTTGATTTATTGGGGGTGGGAGTGATATTAATGTTAGTATATGTATAAGGAAGTGTTTTTGGTTCCAGTGGATTATTCCTGGAACCTGGGTTAGGGTGGATATCTCAGTTCATTTTGAGATTAGTGTTTAAATGAATAACATAGTTAGGATGTTTGAGAGTAAGTTTGGTATATTTAAGAAGCTGATGTGAGGTATGTTCATGTTATCTGTTATATGTGAAGTGCTAGACTGGTGATGGCGAAGAGGCTAGGAATTATACTGTGCGAGTTTCATATGGTGTGGTGAAGGGAATGAATGAGTAGGGGAGGAGAAGGAAATGGTGCTGATAGGAAGTTAGAGGTCAAGAAAATAAGAGATAAAAGAGTAGTGTGGTAGAGCAGCATGAGAGTGGCGAGAAGACAATGGAAGGAAATTAGGGGTTACAGACAGACAGAGAAAAAATCTAGGTTGGACAAAAGTGAATAATCAAGTAGTGGGAAAGATTCAGGATGAGGTAACAGAGTATAACTGGAGACAGACACACTGGAAAGAGTGAGAGGGAGGAGTAGAGGTAGGAGAGTGCTACAAACAAACAGTTAAAATATACAGTAATACAGAACAAAAAAGCACAATTATCTAAGTAATAATGCAACAGAAAGCAAAATTCTTGCTTGTCAGATCAGGACTTGGATCAGAATTCCAATATTAATATAACACCATGAGTTCAATGCTCAGATTACTAAGATAACAGCAGGCTTCCTCACACTCTTAATATAAGCAGGGATACAAAAAGAAAATTAGCTAGGAATTCAGCAAAAATTGCCAAGTATATAACTTTCTACATCTACAAATCCTAGTCTTCCATTATTCTATGTTTTAATGTGCATTTATAAGCTACTGTGTGCTTGATAGGACATCACACAAAGGTTACCAGTATTCTGTTATCTTGACCTCAGCTTTAGGGAGACTTCACTTTGTTTGAACAAAATAAGATCTCTGGTAATATAATTTAATCAGTAATAATCTGTCTGCACATGTAAAAACATTTTCGTTCCAACTGTCTATTTTGATTTAGCATAATGTTTACTTCCATTGCTTTTTTACAGTTGATGGACTATTACTAAGCAATTTATATATATTTAACATCTATGCTACGTTTTGGGGCGTCTGAGGTGGTGCAGCAGTTAGCACTGTCACCTTACAGCAACAGGCTCTCTGGTTTGATTCTCAGTTGGGGTGCCTTCTGTGCAGAGTCTGCATGTCCTCCCTGTGGTCGTGCGGGTTTCCTCCAGGAGCTCCAGTTTCCTCCACATTCCAAAGATATGCAGTTGGTGGAATGGACACTCTAACTTGGCCGCAGCTTGCTAGTGTGTGCGTGCACGAGTGAGTGGTAAAGCTGAACTACCGCTGCAGGGTTAGCCACCTGGCAGTGTAAACCTTGGCTCAAGAGGATTGTCACTGTTGAAAGTGACACCCTGACCGCATGTGCAAAATGGGAAAAAGGGGTGGAGGATGGATGGATCTATACTATATTTTCCTTGGAAAATTTTGATATAGTTAACTTTTGAATTGATAATTATACATTTTTTCTTACTATTAAATTTCAAACCACAAATGTTACTACAGTTTTTCATTTTTTTTTTTTTTTTTTTTTTTTAAATACAGTTTACTGCTTCAGAGAGGTCGGGTCTAATTTAACACAGGCTTTAATTACCATCACAAAAAGTCTGCATTTTAGGGGAAAGTTAAAATTTTGAACAAATAAATAATCACACTTTATTGAACCGAAAGATTTTACTAGGTCTAAACTAGAAAATTACCATCTCTTCCTTCTTGTCTTTTTTTTTTTGTTTTACACAGTCTATTAGTGTTGCTATTCTTTTTATAATGTCGTGGGACCTGTCTATTAGCAATGAAGCCTTGACTGTATAGGTTCATATAGAAGTACTAGGCTAGCTGCCCTTGCGCACCATTTTAAGCTTAGCCAACTTCACTTTTTGTCCTTGAAATAACCTATCCCATTTGGGTATAGATTGGCCTTACCCCAAATGAGTATAACCTGGGATCACACAACAGATAACTTAAGGGGAGTCATACATGGGATAAAGCATTAGGAGCTGCAACTGTCAATTAGTAGTACAGGTGCAGTTTTGGGGTAAATTTTCTGTTTGCTATCCATAGATCTAAGTTGTACTTAAATATGGACAGAGATGGATTTCACCAGCCAGTAACTCTTCCTCCCCTCTTCATTAGTACTTGTGAGCAGTCATCAATCTGATCTTGGACAGCCTGCATTGGCAAGCCTCCAGTCTGCCTCTATGGTGGGGCTCCCCTGACTCTTCCCCTTCCCCCAGCCTTGTCGGAATGGCAGGTTTTAGGAAAGAGGAAGTGTAAGAGGAAACACCTGGGACTCCTCAGAGGAGTCTCTCACTGAGGATGCAGACCTCAAGAAGGAGCAGGATCCCCTAGTCTCTACAGGATGATGCCTTTTTCAGCAACTTACTGGATCCACTTAGCCAGCATGGAAGTTGGACCACTGAAGCACCCTCTCTGGAGGAGTCAGTATTTCTAGATGCTTTGAAATACACCCATCCATGCCATGGGTGGAACCTCCTCTGGACGGTGTCCCAGAGGGAGTGGAAGGAACCAGACACACTAGATCCTATTCCCAAGAATCCGGCTAAGGTTCTTGCTACCCCCCCCCTCCCCCAGGACAGGCCGCATTGGAATAAGGGTCCAGCTGTCTATGCTTTTGTGGCCACGGTAGCCACCAAAAAGATTTCTGAGAAGATCTCCTCTGTCCACCCCATGAACAGGGAGTTTCTAGCTTTGGATCATTCAGGGAAGTGTCCCTATGTCTTTTACGTTGAGAACTCTTAACTGTCACACTTGACTAGACTTCAGTGAGATTTGATGTCTGAAATGTCAAGAACCCTCAAGATGCAGCAGTCTCCGGAACTGCAGAATATGCTGGAGACACAGTTGTCTACCCTGCTTTCCATTGCCAATGTTTCCATAAGGCTCTTTTCAAATGTGGCTGATGGGGCATCACGGGTGGCTAGCTCTGGTATTGCCCTGTGGCATCATGGGTGGCTAGCTCAAGTATTGCCATGCGGTGCCATGCTTGGAGGAGTTTATGTAACTTTGCAGATTGTTTCAAGGTGTCTTGTCAATACCCCTCTTTAATATGTCCTCCTTGTGTGGGCCAAAAGTTAAAGATACTCTTGCAAGGAGTGAACAGGATGGGAATACAATGTCCACTGCTGGCGTATGCTTTGCTACCCCCTCCCCCCATCAGACGTTTTCAAGGATCAGAATGGGGGATAAGTGTCTCTTCTTCAGAAAGTCACAGAACTCTTCCTAGGATGCTCCTTCAGAGAGTTTCTTCTGAGGATTGGGGGGATAATGGAAGTCACCCATGGGGGAGGGGTGGTCTGCAGAAGGGGTTCCAAAGGACTTTCTCCAGTAGGCCCTTTCAGCAACCCTGAAGGGTTGCCTGCCAGCTCTTCTCTGGAGGCAGTCTGTAGCCATTAGACAGTCCACTCAAAAGCTTGAGGCCATCACCTTAGATACATGGTTGCTGAGAACTGTATCCAGCAGCTATTACATTCCTTTTTTATACGTTCCAAGTTGTCACCAAAAACATCGCCCAGATGTTGCACCCCATTGGAGACTATATGCAGTTGCATAGATACGCAAGCTGCTTGTAAACAGAGTTCGTCATTTAGTAGGTCCCATCAGACTACAAAGGTTCCAGGTCTATTCCAGTTTCTTCTCAGTTCCAAAAAGATAACGGGCATCAGACCAGTTTTGTATTTAAGCAAACTGAATCAGTTCATCAAAAAGACCAAGGTCTGGATGGTCACAGTGCTTCTAATCTTACCTCTTCTGAGGAAGGATGACTGGATATGCTCGACAGACCTGAAAGACGCCTACCATCACATCAAGGTAGACAGCCATTCCAGGAAGTTTCTGTGCTGCCAGCTAGGGACTAATCAATATCTGTTCAGGGCCCTACCTGATCTTCCCACAGTTCCCTAGGTGTTCAAGTGCATGGCATTGGTTGCAACATGGCTCCAGCTGCAGTTAGGACAACTGCCTTCTCACTGTCCCCACAAGGGCATTTGTTGATCATGGTTGGGAATCGCTTACTCCAGCTGTTTGAAAATTTAGGCATCATAATAAATTACCCAAACTTGAGCCTCTAGCTGGTACAAATTTAAGAATTCATAGGGTGTTCTATGGAAACAATGAACAAAATTGCCTGGCTTCCAAATTCCAGAGTTTTCAGCCTTCAGGTTCCGGCCTCAGTGCTTGCAACTTTGAAGCTTCTAGTGCATGCAGTTATGAACTTTATCTGGGTCATATGGCAGAGGTTTTAGGGTTGATTCCTTTAGCCAGATGCCACATGAGGGCTCTGCAATGGACTCTGAACATTACTCATCTTTGGATTTTCCCATATGTTAACCAAGGTGTGTCAAGACCAAATTTGTTGGTGGTTACAGTCTCCCTTGGTAACTCAGAGGAGACTTTTCATGATTCGGCCTCGGTTACCACAGACTCCTCCATTCTGACAGTGGGGGGGTACATTTTACAGGGAGGATGGTTCAAGGGTCCTAGCTGTCTGGAGAGGTCCACATCCGCCAATGTTCTGAGATGAGAGCAGTCCTCCTTGCATTGCAGGCCTTTCAGGAAGCCCTTCCCAGTGGTGTGAATGCGATATAGACAGACAATATGTCTATTGTCTGATATTTCAACAAAGAGGGGGGAGCATGTTCTTATCCTCTTTGTCAGGAGGCCATGAGGGGTTGGGCAACAAGAGATACTTAGCAATATCTGGTGGCAATGCACATTCCGGGGAAATCCTATATTCTGGCCAATATGAGGCAACAGAACGCTCCTGCTGAGTCTGAGTGGTCACTAAATCTAAAGGTTGCAGCTCGGATTTTTCGGCGTTGGGGAACTATTTGTTGCAGCCTTTTTATCTCCTTGTCATACACAAAGTGCAGCAACTCTTATGTCTTCTTTCTCCCTCTGGGAAAGTCACCCAAGGACAATCTTGTTTAGGTCTTGGAGCTTCTTCATGCTTACCCTCCCCCCAAGTCCCCCAGATAAAAAGTTTCTTCAGAAAGCAGCCTATTACAGAGATATAGTGATCCTCATAGCCCCTTTTGGCCTAGTCAGGTGTGGTTTCCCATCCTTTGGTCTCTTCTAAAGTACCCCCCCCCCCAAAATACTGGATCCCATTCTGGATCAAATTTTTTATTCAGCAGGTTTGGCTCACCCCACCCTTCAGTCCCTCAAATTAAATGCATGGGTTCCTCCAGTTCCGTTGATGGCCAGAAATGCCAAGCTTTTACAAGCTGTTGTTCATACATATATTGTCATTTCAAAAGCATTTTACAAGGAAGGTGTATTCCAGTAAAGGGAGAAGATTTATGTGGACAGAATCTAAAGGTATTGATCCTGTCTCTGCTTCTCTGAAGTCAGTTTTGGTTAGCAAGTCCTCCGCCATTTTAAGTAACTGTTTCTGGGATTTGGGTCCCGGATCAGAAGAGGCCTGGGCTGGTGTCTTAGATTTAGAAGGAGTCTGTCTTTGTCCTTGGTTTTGCCCTTATCAGAAGCTGTGTAGGCCTGAAAACCCCCTCGGAAGCCGGTACCTGCACAGCGGCTCCGGACCCACCCGAGGGAGCATTGTCCGAAGGTCCTGCAACTGGAGTGCTCAAAGGCCTAGTTGGCTCCTCGTGGGAGTCCGTTTCGGCTATCGGTTCTGAAATAGCAGACGACAGGGGCTGCGAAAGCGCCTCACTGACGACGGCCAAACCTGAAGCTGGCTCTGCTTGTATAACGTCGTCTGATTTGGACCTCTGAGGCCTGTCCTTATCCTTGCGTCGTTTGTGAACTCCGGTAGTCGGAAGAGTGTCAGACGACATTTTGTAATTAAATCGCCTACCAAAGTAGTGAAAAGCAAAATCATACCTCCGCTTAATCGTACGCTGGTTAAATCTAGCACAAAACTGACAACTAGCTACGTTGTGGTCAGGGCCTAAACAAGGAATACAGTAAGAATGGAAATCTTTATGAGGTATTTGCTTCCCACAAGAAATGCAATTATTAACTTTTTCTGACATCGGACTGGAGCAAGAAAAAAGTTTCACCAACGGGGTACTTAGCTTTGAGAAGAAGTCAGTCTTTGGACTGAAGCACGAAAAAATATCAGGAGTCAGCCGACCGGCACTTGCGAACTGCTTTCACCGCACGGCAAGAAAGACTGGAGAACATGGCGTCGGCTGGCAGCTTTGTACTCCTAGCGCTCTGACGTCAGGCAGCATGACTGAACAGCTGACGCCGGACCCAGAATTTGGGATTCTGGCCGACTGAGGACTGCCTGCCAGCAGGAAGAACCCTACAGTGAAACACGATGAACATCTGGCGGCTATTTCTAATTTTTGTATTGGCAGGGATAATGTGCCTCTGACTTCCCTCAAGACTTCCAAAGCATTACTCAAGGGTACCTTTTTGCTACATCCTCCAGTACCAGATCCTGCCCTTCCCTGGGATTTATCCTTTGTCTTGCAAGTTCTTGCAGGCCCTCCATTTGAACATTCACAGCTACTTCTGACTTGAAGCTTTTAACTTGGAATAAAAGTTATGCACTTATAACGTTCCTTGGGTGTTTGTCCATCTTGCCCTTTATTCTCACCGATGGGGGTCAGATCCAATCAATCGGCTCAGTCTCGGCCATTTTGTAAGCTCGAGGTCTTCAGCAAAGCTCATGGGCCTTTTTTTACCCATAATGCAACCCCCTAATTACCTCAGATCTTGTTTGCCCTTCGCGGACAGACAAAGGAAAAAAAATATATATTATACATGTATACAAATATATAATCATATATGTGCAAGTGTATATAATTCTCAAAAAATACACAAAGGAAAGAATTCTGAGGCTATATGGCCCTCTAGAACCCAATTTGTGCTACATGTATACAAATATATAATCATATATGTGCAAGTGTATATAATTCTCAAAAAATACTCAAAGGAAAGAATTCTGAGGCTATATGGCCCTCTAGAACCCAATTTGTGCTACATGTATACAAATATATAATCATATATGTGCAAGTGTATATAATTCTCAAAAAATACACAAAGGAAAGAATTCTGAGGCTATATGGCCCTCTAGAACCCAATTTGTGCTACATGTATACAAATATATAATCATATATGTGCAAGTGTATATAATTCTCAAAAAATACACAAAGGAAAGAATTCTGAGGCTATATGGCCCTCTAGAACCCAATTTGTGCTACTCTGTCTCCCAGGAGTACAGGCAGGGGGTATGGGGGGGGGGGGGTTGTGAGAATAAAGTGCGAGATGGACAACACACATGGAACTTTATGGTAAGTACATAACTTCTTTATGTGATGTTGTCAATCTCGCCTTTACTCTCACTGATGGGACTGCGTCCCAAGTAACCTGACTCTTGGGTGGCTCATGGAAGAATATTCCTCAGAACCATACAACCAAAACCAGCTCTACTAGAGGCTAAATCCACTTTGTAACAAGTGATAAAGGTATGAGGCTTTGCCCAAGTTGCTGGAGCACAGATGTTATCCAATGGTAATCTAGCCTGAAAAGCTGCAGAGGTGGCTACTAACCTTGTGGGATGAGCTTTAAAGATACTCGGGAGTGGTCTATTGTGCCAATTAGATAAAGTAACTTTTGTCACTGGCTGACCTTTCCTAATGTCATAGTAAAAGCTGATCTGATTTTCTAAATTCGGACGTTCTATGTAGATAGAAACGTAACTGCCTGTAAACATGTTGGTGATGCAGCAAATATTCTCCTTTATTTTGGAAGTTAGGTAAGAAAACTGGAAGCTCTATAGACTGGTTGAGGTTAATTTCCGATACAACCTTTGGGAGAAATGAGGGGTTAGTGTGCAAAGAAACCTCGTCCTTACGAAAACTTAGGTATGGGGACTTGGCCGACAAAGCTTCTAATTCAGAAACTCATCTAGCTGATGTAATAGCTACTAAAAAGAGGCTGACAAAGCTTGTAATTCAGAAACTCATCTGGCTGCCGTAATAGCTACTAGAGAGTGTTTTCCAGGAGAGGTATTTTAAATCGCATGTTGCGGAAGGCTCAAAAGGGGAACAGATGACAAAGCAAAATTGAGATCCAAGGGGAGGTGTTGGATTCTTATATGGTGGCCTTTTATCATAGTAGTCCCCTTTAAAAAGGCTTTACAGTGATATTATTCCAGAACAATTTTCTCATATATGGAAATTGGAAATCACACCCAACTGAACTCTAACAGTGACTGCAGCAGCTTTTTCATTGAAGAGTTTTGTCAAAAATTCTAGAATAGAATGTATGGGTGCAGAAAAAGGGTCTATGTGATTATTCTTAGCCAATGTAACAAATCTCTGCAATTCACTCCTGTACAATTCTCATGTGGAGGTTTTATGAGAAGATAAGATGCGTCTGACTGGAGAGGAAGGGAGCTCTAACCTGACGAACATGGAAAGTGAAGCAGCGAAGCTGTTAATTTGAGACCGTCCATATTGGGGTGAACCATTCCTGACGGGTGGTTCAAAAGGTCTGGAACAGGGTTCAGAATCCATGGTTCGGCCTGAAGATGAGACTTGTAGAAAGGGGAAACTGATTTGATGAAGCCAATAGGGGGCAATTAAGATTATTGTAGTCACCAACAAACTGGCTTTCTGCAAACATTTGGAAATTAGGGGAATAGGAGGAAAGGCATAAAGAAGTCCAGGAGGCCAATCATGAACAAGTGCATCCCTTGGTGACTTCCAAGGGAGGGAAGAGGGCAAAACAGTTGCTGCATTTGGCATTGCTGGGAGAAGCAAAGAGTGCAGCAAGGCTGGCCCCATTTCCGGAAGATCTCTTCTGTAACTTTCTAATTGAGGGACTACTTGTGTGGCCAAAGAATGGTCCTGCACAATCTGTCTGCAATCACGCTGGATGCCCTCGGGATGTGCATTGCTATCAGAAAGTATTTGAAAGCCATTGCCAGACCCTCACAGCTTCTCAACAAAAGGGCTAAGATTTGTTTCCTCCCTGTTTATGTACCAGACTACAGACATGTTTGTCCAACTTGATTGCTATCATTCCTACAGGGAGTGTCTTGAAATGCTTGCAATGCCAAAAGCACTGTCCTCATCTTTAGAATGTTTATGTGCAAATGAGCCTTATGCTCCTGCCAGATGAACTGGACAGTCTTTCCCTAGATAATGTCCCCCCACCCTATCTGGGAAGCATCCATGGTCACCATAGCCTTGGGTTGAGGGGGCATGAAATGACAGCCTTGAGATACTAGTGGAGAGTGAATCCACCACTGAAGGTCCTTCTTGCAAGTGTTGGTTATCATAGTTTTGTGCGACAGTGGAAGTTCCAAGATTGACCACTGTGTGGAAAGTAACCATTGATGTATTCTCATATGCAGATGAGCTACTAGGGGAATGAGAACAAATCAATGCAGCCATTTTTCCAGGTACCTGAATTAGTTTTGTCTTCCTGATTAATAGCCATACATAACGGCGAAGTTCATCCACTCAGTCTTGTGGGAGTCTTGCTACTAGTGTAGTCGTGTTTACTTCTGCTCCTATGAAAATTAAGTTTTGACATTGTTCTAGAGCAGACTTTTCATAGTTTATGGTAATACCTAGGAAGGAGCACAGCTGAAAAGTGCAGTCCCTGGCTTGTAGCAGAAGATGCCTGGTTGAGGCGGTTATGAGACAGTCGCCCAGATATGGAAACATGCGGAATCCCCTGCGTCTCAAGCGAGTCGCTACTACTGCCATACACTTGGTGAACACACTGAGGGCTGTAGTACCACAAAAGGAAGAGCTCAAAACTGGTAGTGACAGTCTCCCAGCTGGAAGTACAAGAACCTTCTGGATCGCCTATCCATCAGGATGTGG
Organism: Protopterus annectens; assembly: GCF_019279795.1. Lineage (NCBI taxonomy): Eukaryota > Metazoa > Chordata > Ceratodontiformes > Protopteridae > Protopterus > Protopterus annectens. Next base: position 242,709,088 of record NC_056737.1, read on the forward strand.
TAGTATGCATCCTGAAGGTCTATAAAGCACATCCGGTTGTCTTTCTCCAGGAATGGAAATTATCGACTGCACTGTCACTATCAGGAACCTGGCTTCTTTTTTTTTTTTTTGTTTACAGATTTGTCTAGAATACTGAGATCCAAAATGGGTCTCCAGTCAACGGTTTTCTTTGGAACTAAAAAGAATCTTAAGTAAGTTATGGAAGGAATGATATATCCTCTGGATATTATGTCCTGTACCCATTTGTTTATTTTTTTGTCAGGTTTCTTGGTGCAGAGACAACTGACCCACGACTGTTCCAGAGGAAAGCAATCGGGCACTCCTTCAGGAGTGCTGGAAGGGTCTGCCAAACAAAGATTCTCTGGAGCCCTGATTCTGCAGGCCTTCCCGGCCGCGAGGATGGTGTCTTCCATTATTGTTTCCCCCTCTGCCTCTAGGGAAATTTTCACCTTGTGCGTCCTGGAAAGACCTTTGTGATTTTCTCAACCACATTTTCCCCACTACCCCTCTGACCCTTAGGAAAAGGTCTGGTAGGTGTGGAAAAATGCACTCCAACAGCAGATCAGGTCTTCCCCTCCTGTTCACACCTGAAGAGCATCTCTAATTTTTGGCCCAAAAAGAGAAGAGCCATCAAAGGGGACGTTCACGAAGGAAGACTAAGGGCTCCATGAAATCGCAAAGGCACATCCAACCTTGACTCCTAAGAAAGATTCCTGAACCCTCTGCCCTACTCATTCCATTGGATGCATATGATATAAGCCTCATGGACAAGTTCACGACTGAATTTAGGGTTGCGAGCTGAGCACCGACTATCTGCCGCCACCGCATAAGGTACAGCTCCTTGGAGGGAGTCTAATAGTTCTTACATTAGGTCCCTCTGCAATCTAGTGAAATGGTTGAGGTAAATTCAGTGTCCGCAAGGCAACGATCACTGACGAAAAGATGCACTTCCCCTACATATCCATACTCCTAAAGTCCTTATTCGGCAGATGGCTAGAGGAGCTGGTCTCAGAGAGCTCCTTTTTAGTGGATGCCGCCACGACCATAACAACTGCTACACCTTTTGTCAAAAAGTTCTTATCCTTAGGTGCTGTAATGTACTTATTTGGCCTCCTAGGAGTAGGTTCTATGGTGTCTGGGGTCCCCAAGCCTTCTGAGAGACTAATTCCACAAGCTCGAAAGGAGGGGTCACCCAAGAGGTTGAAGGGCAAGACCCAAAGGCCTTCAGGTATACTGACTCCTCAGCCGAAGAGGAGGAAGACTGCCAATCACCTCTCTGCTTTAAAATTTCCAGGATGTCTCCAACACAGACATCTTCAGGAAGGGACCGTGGGGACCCTTCTGCTTCACTGAGGTCAGTATCAGATCTGACAGACTCCTCTGTGAAGTCGAGATGCTTCCTCTTGCATGTCCTCTTCTGAGGGACCTCCTCAGTGGGATATTCTGTGGAGGTTTCAGAAGAGGGGGCTTGTCTCCTGCTGGACATCCTGAGGACTAGGGTCTCTGCAGGCCTGTGAAGAGGGAAGGTGAGAAGACAGACACCTGGTCAGAGGTGGGAGGAAGATCCGAGGGAGATTGTGCCTCAGACTGAGAGGTAGTCAGAAGTCCACCCCCACTCCCAAGAACTCCCCGGATCTGATAAGCGAGTTGTCTGAGCCGATGGAACCTCCAAAGCAAAAGACGGAAGCTCCGAAGCAGAGGTAGGAGTTGAACTCACCTGTGCTGAGGCCCCAAGAGGCAAGGCCAGATCTAGTGAGATACAAACCAGCCCACCCCCCCCAGTCCTGACTGGAGAGTGTCAGCTCCAACTGGGGGGAAACACTAGGGGCACATACCGGACCTGAAGAAGCTATAAGTTCTGGAACCAATACAGACACAAGCTGGATCTTGGAATCTTCCAGCTCTGAAACAGAGGGACAGATCGCAGGAGGAGCAGACACCAAGGGGGAAATCTGTCTGATCAGTTGCCTTAGGGCTCGGATCAAACAATTTGGCTAAAGCAGGCATCTTCAATAATCTCTCCACCACTCTATCCACATCTTTGTCCGACAGACTCCTGGTGGACCGAGTAGAGAGGGAAGGTGATGAGAGCCACGAGCGGACTGTTTCCTGGAAAAGTGATCAGCTCCAATATCTAAATTCAGTAGGTTAAGGTCAACCTTGGAGCCAAAGGTTTTTGTTGCTCCAAAGAGGCCTCAGACCATAGTTATGTTTTATGTTCTGATACTTCTTTTGGAGCAGACAGTTTGGGAGCTTTCTGCATCGGCTCCAAGGAAGACCTCGGCTACGAAGGAGCTCACTATTTTCGGTTTGTTCAATTATTCAGACTTTGAAGATTCAGGTGATATTGCCTCAGAGAAAGGGGTCTTGAGCAGGCCTTTTAAAATTAGCTTGTTTTTATGCTCCTTCAATGCCCTATGGTTAAAACCATGGAAAATGGAGCGTGACTCTTGTAAATGAAGAGGCCAAAAGCAGTAGTCACATTGAAAATGGCCAGCACTACAGTGGGAGGTTGAAAAGGTATATTAGTTCAAATGCACAGTATAACCAGACCGGCTTCGGCCAAAAGCCGCTCTATATGCGTTCTAACAAAATAACCAAAAGCAAATGCATTACATAGAAAAAGTCAACCCAATTATAAACCAGGTCACCCATTCAGTCAGTCAATTAACCATCTTTAAAGATGTTCATTCAATTCAGGGTTAAAAAGACCCCCTAATTTGACAATCCAAGTCTTTTCCTTTTTGTTTAAAATGTTATGCCACCCAGCTTTTGAAATCCTGTTACCCAAAACGTTATCAATAACAGTGAATTTAAATTGTGCCATTGGATGTTTAATGATATGTTGGTATAGAGCATTAGTATGACATTTGTTTCTGAAATGTTCGGAGATACGTAATCTGATGAATCTAGATGTCTGGCCTATATAAAATGCTGAACATAAACATGTAGCCAAATAAATAACCAATTTGTACAATTGGCAAAAACATTAATATTGAATATCTGGGAGGTGTTTTTACTAGCAAATTCCTAAGACTTGCATATAAGCCTACAAAGTACACTGGCCACATGGAAAGCAGCCCAGCAGTATACCTCCTTCCAATGTGGCCCGAGTTGTGTGGACAAATGAGGTTTTATGTTTGTAATGATTAAAAAGACCCCTAATGTTTCAGACATCTAGTACCCAAAATATTACTGAGTTGATCATCGGCCAATAAAATGCCCCAGTGTTTCTGAGTAAGATCCATAAACCTGAAAGTGTTGCGGCCATAAGTAATAGTTAGTCTAATACCATCATCCTTTTTAGTATTTTTAGGTTGCTATCTCAGCAAATCTGTTCTATCCAAAGATTTAACTTCATTGCTGATTTGAACATGGGATCTGGTATATCATGTTTCTCAAACCTATTAAGTTCCCACTGTTGTGAAAGATATCCCTCCCGAGTGGAACAAATTCTGCACACCCTCATAAATTGTGATTTTGGAAAATTACAGATTGCGTGTTTTGGATCTCAAATGGAGGCATGGAGTAAAGTTTTAGAATGTGATTGCTCACGATAGACCAAAGTCTCCAATGTACCATCCTGTTGTCGATTCAGCAGGACATCCAAAAAAAAAAGAGATACTTTCAGAATCATAATGAACTGTAAACTGGCTGCCCCACTTACTTTCATTTAAATATTGGACAAATTCTTGCAAATATTCAACATCTGACTTCCAGACCACCCATCAGTCATCCAAGTATCTGCGCCAAATACCTATCTCAACCAAAAACAAATTATGACTAGTATCAAAGGATTTCCTGTTCTAGGTAGCCCAAGAAAAGATCAGCATAAATGGGTGCAAAAGCTGCACCCATAGCTGTAACTTTAATTTGTAGAAAACAATCGCCATTGAAAAACATTTTTGGTAAGAACCTGTTCTGTTAAAGAAGAAAGGTGTTGAAACCAGGATTATATAAGGGGATTTTTTGCAACCAATACTTCAAGGCAGCTCGGACAGCCCAATGTGAAATACTCCTGAATAAAGTAGCATCTGGGGTACACATGGTCCACCCTGGTTCTAGCTGCATATCTGATACAATATTTAAAAATTCCGTCGTGTCCTGAATGCGAGCTCTAACTCCTTTTAACAATGGCTTAAGATGCATAGTAAGAAAAGATAATGGTTTGGTTAGTAAACTATTTCCAGAGACAATGGGCCTACCTGGCAGTTGTAAAGGATTTTTATTAATCTTAGGAAGCAACTACAGACATTGTGGTAAAGGATCCTGAACCATCAAATGGTACAAGGTTTTTTGGGTGATAATACCTTCATCCACCGCTGATAGTTAAAAACTCATCAATATCACGTTTAAATCTCGAAGATGGATCAATGGACAATTTCATATAAAACCTGCAATCCATTAATGGTCTCTCAGCCTCAGCTAAATACAAAGACCAATCCATGACCACCACAGCCCCACCCTTGTCAGCAGCAATGATGACTATGGTTTTATTCTTCCAAAGGTTATCTAAGGCTAGTATCTCAGATGTAGTTAAATTAGAAAAAAATGTGCGCGTGATTCCAAGTCAAAATGTAGATCTTTGAGAACGCATTTTTCAAAAATAAATATATTTGTTCACCTGAATTTGTATTCACTCCAAAGACCTGAATATCGTCCTTGTCATACTAATGCTCTATACAAACATACCATTAAACATCCCATGGTACAATTTAAATTCACTGTTATTGATAAAGTTTTGGGTAATAGGATTTCAAAAGCTGGCTGGCATAACATTTTAAACAAAAAGGAAAAATAATCTGATTGACAAATTGGGGGGGGGGTCTTTTTAACCCTGGATTGAATGAACATCTTTAAGGATGGTTAATTGACTAATTGGATGGGTGGACCTGGTTTATAATTGGGTTCAGACTTTTTCAATATAATGCACTTGCTTTTAGTTCTTTTGTTAGAATGCACTTTGGCCAAAACCGGTCTGGTTGTTCTATGCATTTGAACTAATAAACCTGTTCAACCTCCCACTGTAGTGCTGGCCATTTTGGCTTTCACTTTGCTTATTATTGGGCTGTTGCACTTGCCGTATGAGCAGAAGTCTTTAGTTGCTGCTGACTTGTGTCTTTTGGTGTCCACTGATGGCCTCTGTTTGTGGGAGGTTTCGGTATTCGTTATTCTCAGAGAATTTATTGTTTACTCCATCCTGCATAAGTCTGTCGTACCAGCTGCAGCTTTACGGACTGTAATTTATTATTGTTAATGTTTTCTCACCATGTGATGCCTATTTATTGAATTTGAGGCACATTTCATCATTGCGAATCAGATCGCTCTTCAGAAGGCCGCTGAGGTATGTGCAACAGTTGCTGAAGGATGTGGTACGTCAACAGGGCTTAAATTATTGGTTTCTACCAGTTTTGCACATATATTTAGCGAAAATGTGGTCAATTAGAGTTCATTTGACCTTTTTGTTAAACATTTACGTGCTGCTTTGGGGCTGAATCGGAAGCTATTTGCGACTGTGTATGTGACTTTATTGTTTTTGTTCCATGACATCTCATTGTGAATTATTACCCATGTAATGACATAGAAGTGAATTAGCCTACATTGTTGACCGCATTTCAACTGGAAAGTGGAAGAATGGTCTGTTTTTCCTGTTGTCATTCTCCAAATAGCAGACGAGGGCCATATTGGAATTTTACGATACTGGTCTGCTGTTTTTGGGTCTTCCTTTTGGGTCTTTTTGTTTTGATTGCTGGATATAAACAACGGAACAGTGCAGAAGGACAAACTTATATTCGGGAAGTGGTGGATTGGAATTAATGCACATTATTCATCTTTAGACTTTGTTGGCTATGCATTTTTGGATCAACCGTGACCCTGTGGACTTTTATTTGGACCTATGCATCGGTCTCTGTTCTTGGGACTTTGTTCATGATTTGAACATAACTACAACATATAGTTGATGGTGGAATCTTATTACTATTTTTGTGATTACTTACATGGATCATTATATTTATGTATGACTATGGCTATGTGCAACATCATAGTAAGACATTTTTGCATTGTTTCTAACAGTGTTATTTCATGAATAATGTGGACAGGTTTATCTTCAAGTCAAGATTCTATTTAACTTGTTTGAATAAGTATAAATATTACTCTTTTTGGGGTCACAGGAGATTTAGCCCATTGACAACAGTTTATTAACAGATTGTTTGATCAGTCATCTACCTATTGAGGGCTTTACAGTTGTCTTAGGTATTTACATACATTGTGTAAAGTACAGTTTTGTACCTACCATAAATGTAGATGTTCGAGTGCTAATACAGCTGCAGTCATAACAGATAGGTTATCCTGCCATCAGGCGGGTCCTCGGTCGGCCGAATTCCAAAGTCTAGGTCCGGCGTCGGTTGTCATCGCTTCTTCCCTGACGTCAGTGCGGCAGGGGTATAAAAGAACCAGCAGACGCCATTTTCTTCAGTTTTTCTTGCCCCAGATGTCAGGTGCCCCCAGATTGAAGGCAAAACAAACTCATGTAATAATGCAATGAAATATAATCAAAAAACAGTAGTTTGCAAGCAAATACACCATAAAGAATACCCCAATCAGGTTGTATGAGGTGTTTGTCCCAAGAGGGGATGGGAGGGAGGGAAACCTGGACTGCAGCTGTATTAGCACTCGAACATCCACATTTATGGTAGGTACAAAACTGTAGTATTTTCATCGTGCATACAGCTGCAGTCATAACAGATGGGTAGAATCCCAAAGCTAAAAAGGGGTGGCAGGCACTAAGTGGAACTAGGAGGAGCAAGGATGCCCTGCAAGACTGCTGTGGCAAAGCCCGCTCTAGATTTAGAGTATAGTGGAAGGTGATAGTACTTGGAGAAAGTGTGCACAGAACTCCAAGTGGCTGCTTCCAAAATATCCTTGGTAGGAACCCCCCTGAGGAAAGCTGCAGAGGTAGCTGTGGCCCTTGTGGAGTGAGATCTGATGCTTGTAGGTACAGTTTTTCCAGGAAATGAGTAACAAAAGCGTATGCAGTGGGCTATCCATTTTGAGATTGTCTGTTTGGAAATAGCCTTTCCTTGAGCACCTGTAGCATAGGACACAAAGAGGTGCTCTAATTTTCTGAATGGCTTTGTCCTGTCCAAATAACGAAGTTGTCTGTGAATGTCCAAGGAGTGTAGTAGTCTTTCCCCTTTGTTTTGTGGGTTAGGATAAAAAGGTAGGTAAGTGTACAGTCTGATTCAAGGCTACACTGGATACTACCTTTGGCATAAAGGAAGGGTTGGTTTGTAAGGAAACTCTGTCCTGATGGAAAATGATGAAAGGTTGCACCGCCATGAGGGCTTGTAGCTCCGAAACCCTGCGTGCTGAGGTGATAGTCATAAGGAAGGCTGTTTTCCATGACAAATATTGTAGTTATGTTGAGGCAGCTAGCTCAAATGGAGGCAGAGTCAGTTTTTCTAAAATGAAGTTGAGGTCCCAAGCAGGTACTGGTGGTTTCCTTGGAGGTTTTATATTCTTAGCCCCTCTGAGGAACTGTCTTAAGAGAGGATGAGAGAATAAAGGAGGATCAGTGTTGTATTGTGCAGAAATGGCTGAAGCATGGATCTTGATGGAGGAGAAGGAAAGTCCACTGTTTAACATCTCAGCTAGGTACTGTAATATTTGAGGTAAATTTAGAACCCAAGGATTCTGGCCCTTTTTCTGATTCCAGGCACAAAACAGTTTCCATTTGGCGGAGTAGGCTTTTCTAGTTGAAGGTCTTCTGGCCTCCAAGATGACATCCTGCACCTCCTTGGAAAGGAGGGTCTGTTGGTAAATCAAGGAATCCTCCAGGCTGCTAGATTGAGGGTTTTTAGCTGACTGTGAAGAGTTTTGAAGCTGTGTTGGGTCAACAGAAGAGGCACTAGAGGCAGGATCCATGGGGGGGGAATGTGTTACGCTCTTCAGGAGTGGATGCCAGTGTTGTCTTGGCCAGTCTGGAGCAATCAGAATCATCTTTGGCCTCTCTGCTCTGGCTTTTAATAGAACTTTGGGCAGCAGAGGAAGAGGTGGAAAGGCATAGACTGTCAATGTTGTCCAATTGAAAGAAAGTGCATCCACTTTCCAGGCCTGTGGATGATAGGTCCTTGAGCAAAATTTTTTCAGTTGGTAATTTTTGTGGGTAGCAAAGAGATCTATGTCTGGCTGTCCCCATGCCTGAATTATCTTTGCGAAAACTTGAGGATGCAACTTCCATTCGTGTGGATCTGTCATATTTCTGCTTAGGTTGTCTGCCAGCGTGTTTTCCTTCCCTGGCAGGAATTGTGCTTGAAGTTGGATTTGCAATTCCAGAGCAGTGTTGCAAAGGGACATGGCTAGTCTGCACAGGGGGTATGAATGAGTTCCTCCCTATTTGTTTATGTACCACATCACTGTGGTGTTGTCTGTCCTTATCAATAGCTGGCCTGGATGCAGTAAGTCTTTGAAGGCCATAATTGCATTTTGTACTGCTAGCATTTCCCTTTTGATTGATGTGTAGGTGCTTCTCTTTTTGGGACCATTTGCCCTGAATGCACTGATCTGTCATGTACGCCCCCAGGCGTAGTCCAAGGTGTCTGTTGTGATGATTTGATTTGCTTGAGGAATGCAGAAAGGGAGACCTATGTTTCTTTGGCATGCTTGAGCCCACATCAGAAATTCCTTTTGAAGACATGGAATGAGTGGTATAACTGTTTCCAAACTGTGGCTGTGTTGAGACCATAAGTTTTTTAGGTACCATTGAAGTTTCCTCATATGCAGCTTTGCATATGGGATCAGTAGGATGCAAGATGCCATGAATCCCAGAGCCTGCAGGACTTTCCTTGCAGTCAGCCTGGTGAAGGTTGCCATTTTTCTGAAGTATTGAGATAGTTGCCCTTGCTTCTCTGGCATGAGGTAGGCCATCTGGGTGTTTGTATTCAAGCTGGCACCCAGGAAAACTATTGCTTGAGAGGGTATTAGTTTTTATTTCTTTTTGTTGACTGTGTATCCCAGAAAGTTCAACAATTTTATTACAAAGGCCAGGTGTTTCAGAAGTATGTGCTTGCTGTCCGCTTGGATCAGGCAGTCGTTCAGATATGGGTATATTTGTATCCCTTGAAGTCTGCAGAAGGCAATTACTGATGCCAGGCATTTTGTAAACACTCTGGGCGCAGTAGATAAGCCAAAGGGCAATGCAGAGAATTGATAATGGGTTGAACCTGCAAGAAATCTGAGGCATCTTCTGCAATCTTGTCTGATAGGGACATGCAGGTATGCCTCCTTGAGGTCCAATGTTACCAGCCAAGACTCCTTGCCCAGCATGGGAAGAAGCTGCTGTAATGTGAGCATCTTGAATTTTGGCAGTAAATATGTGTTTAGGATGGATAGGTCCAAAATAGGTCTCCAATCTTTGTCCTTCCTTGGTACCAGGAATAGTCTGGAATAAAACCTTGACCCTGTTCTTTTGCAGGTACCTCTTGAATAGCTTTCATGTCCATGAGAGCTGAAATTTGTTTTTGTGCCTCTGCCCTTTGATTTTGCGGCAGGTTTGGCATGCCTCTCATTTTTGGAAGGGTGTGAAAGTGGAATCTGTAGCCTCTGTCTATAATGTCCAGGATCCATTTGTCTTGTGACAATATGCCAATTTTTTGAAAATAATGCCAGTTTTCCGCCTAAAGGTGCTGCCATTAAAGCTTTGCTTGGCATGCAAAGGGGAAAGTCATTGTGTCTGCTTTCTGATTGGCTGTGATCTATCTTCTCCACCTCTTGGTGTAGGTGCTTGCCATTGTCTGGCTCTAAATGATCCTTGAGATTGCCCTCTACCCCTCGGGCGCCTGTATCTACCTCTGAGGTCTGTCCGTGGCTGGAAAGGACCAATTTTTTGAAGGCCAGTTTCTGCTAAAACGTGGAGGCTGTACCTTTAGGAAATCTTTCACTGTTTGCATTGATCTTGCCTTTTCCTCCATTTTCTTTAGTACCTCCTTAGCTTTAAACAATACATCTTTTTGAAGGGGTGCATCTAGTAATTTAGCTTTGACATGATCTGGTAAGGTTTGCTCTTTGAGCCAAGCATGTCTACGTATGACAGACCCTGTAACAGCAGCTCTACATGAGGCCTCTAAAGCATCAAAACCACATTGCAAGGTATGTTTACCCACTTGCTCTGCACTATGCAACAAATCCTGCAACTCCTTTAAATCTGGTTGTTCAGGTTGTGTCATTTTGCTTTTCAACTGAGATAACAAAAACTGTTGATACTTTAACATATGGAACTGACAGTTTAATGCCCTCATGGTTAAAGTGGCCGAGGTGTATACCTTTTTCCCCCACCTTTCTAAAGTTCTGGAATCCCTCTCTGAAGGTAATGGGTTTTTGGCAGTAGAGGCCTTAATTCCCTTGGGACCCTGTGAAATAGTTTCTGGGTCAGCAGCAGCATGGCTTTTGTATAGGAATTGGTGTGAATCAGGAACCCGGTAATACCTGTCAGGCTTAACAGGGGCTGGGGGTAAAGAATCTGGGTTGAGGCTGGCTTCTGTGTACACATCATCTAATATATCCAAAACAGGAGGGATAGCCAGAGGCCTGTGCTGAGGAAGCAAGAGAAAATCCCTGAGCCTTTTCTTGGAATCTGAGTAATCTTGGCCTTCCCAGTGAAAGTGTTCCCTCAAGGTATGTAAGGTTTCCCCAAAAGAATAGTCCTCAGGGGGGGAGACCGAGGGAATGGATCCTCAGCATCAGAATCTTCAAAAGGGGACTATGAATATTCCTGGTCCTCAGAATGTTCTGAGGTAATAGAGGCTTGGTCTGAGGAAGGGTAGTCTTCCTCCAGTCTGGGCCTTTTGTCCGAGGGTGGTTGAGAACCCCTGATAAGACTAATCAAATCCTCTGCCATTTTGAGCATCTGTTTTTTAGGCATGGGGCCTTGAGAGGGGCTCTGTGGAACTTGTCTTTCAGTTTTCATGGCTGCTTTAGATTTTGTGAAAGCCTTAATGGAAAAAGAGGAAGGCCTGAAGACACCTTGAGAGGTGGCAGGTCTGTCTAAATTCTGAGTTTCCCTGCCAAGAGTGGCGTCGGTATCTGTAGTCAGAGTGGGGGCCGAGGAGCCTGCGACCTCGGGCACAGAAAACACCGCTAAAGAAGCGTCATCGGTACTCTGGCTGCGTAGGCGCCTCGCTGAGAACTGGAGCACCTGTAGCCGGCTTTAGCGTGGTGTCTGTAGAAGCCGCGGACCTCGTATGTCGGTCCTTATCTTTGCGTCTTTTACTCAAAACTGGAGTCTGAGTATCCGACGACGTAATGTAATTAAATTTTTTACCAAAATAGTGTTGGGCGAACTCCGCCCGACGCTTAATAGCACATTTGTTGAATCTAGCACAAAAGCGACAGGCCGAGACGTCGTGGTCTGGGCCTAATCAAGGAATGCAGAAGGAATGGAAATCCTTATGTGGTATTTGCTTCCCACAAGAAATGCAATTATTGACATCGGTCTGAGGCAAAAAAAGTTTCCCCAATGGGGTACTTAGCTTTCAAGAAGACTTCGGCTGAAAAATTTTCATAAATCTCAGGAGCTGGCCGACCGGCACTTGCGAACTGCTTCTGCTTCGGGCACCGCGCGGCAAGAAAGACTGAAGAAAATGGTGTCGGCTGGTTCTTTTATACCCCTGCCGCACTGACATCAGGGAAGAAGCGACGACAACCGACGCCGGACCTAGACTTTGGAATTCGGCCGACCGAGGACCCGCCTAACGGCAGGATAACCTATCTGTTATGACTGCAGCTGTATGCACGATGATCATCATTGGATCTATTAACATTGGCTATACTCACATTTCATAAGTACTATTACGTATTTTATGTAATTTTATTGTCTTTATTAGGCATTCAGCTTGACAATATTTAGGTATATTATATATACCTTGTTCATTCTCTGGGCTTAAGCTTTACTTTATACTTGCACAGTTTTGGGTTGAATTGATTGGCCTCTGATACAGAAACTATCTTACACATGCTTTATATAAGTGTAGGGATTAAAAAAAAAAAAAAAAAAAAAGTTTGCCGTTTCAAATTTCTCTTTTGGGATTGCTAGATATCACCTCTGGCCCTTTGAAGTTGAATATGGATCTAATTATTACACTACAGGGGTCGTCAACTAACAAGGACGATATTCAGGTCTTTGGAGTGAATACAGATTCAGGAACTAAGTCAACTAATGAGCATAATCCAGAGACTAAATGTTCACAAATATTCGTTAAAACTTTTGAAATGCATGAAAAATTTAAGATCCAGTGTATGGCATTCCAAACTATTTAAAGCATATAAATTAGAAAATATTACCCCTAGAGGCCCAAGTATTAGTATTAAACTACTGGTGTGCCAGCCTGATGATATTTTGTCTGCATGGTCTGAAACACAACAATCACCTTCCATGCAATTTGCTGAAATTTTACACATTTTATGAGCATAGGATAGTCAGTTGTATATCAGAAGTCACACAGGTTTGTGAACTAGCCAAACAATTTGATGGTCAATCCACTTAAGTCCTGTCTTCAAAAATTAAGCACTGAACTGTTTGAATTTGAAAAAGAACTTAAGTATAGGAAAGTCTGCAAATTTGAGAGAGACATGAGAGATTACAATCAAGGCAGACCCTTTGAACAATATATAAAGTGTTACATTTACTAAGCAGGCACCAAATAATGCAGGTCAACAAAGAAAAAGGAAAAAAAATATATTTTAAAATAAAATTGTTAGTGACACCTCAAGGGAAGATTCTTCCTCTTTTACGGATACTGAAACTGAACACAAACAGGGTTCACCAGCCCACAAAAGACACAAGTCATCAGGACTAACATACGTCTTCTAACACTTTAGGATTTGAAGGGGTGGCAGGAAGCACAGGTCAAGAGGTCATGTTAAAAACACTGCTAAAGATGTTAAGGCCTCAAAAATAGACTTATGCCACATTCACAATATTTCTGCCATTACCCTTTCTGATGAAGAAAAAAAGCTATTGAATAAAAGTTTAAATTTATTTCTGGCTTTGTGGTGTCTGAAAGCACTTTTGAGGATGATGTGGTGTCTTTTTGTAGATTGATAAAGACTGCACAAGTATCTTGTCCTCAGTACATTTTTAAATTTCAAAGATCTACATTTGTTCCTCCTGTGAACAAATATGTTATTTTTGAAAAATGTGTTCTCAAAGATCTACATTTTGACTTGGAATAACGCGCACAGTTTTTTTCTAATAATTTAACTACATCTGAGATACTAGCCTTGGATAACCTTAGGAAGAATAAAAACAGTCATCACTGCTACTGACAAGGGTGGGGGTGTGGTGGTCATGGGCTGGTCTACGTATTTAGCTGAGGCTGAGAGACAATAAACGGATTGCAGGTTTTATATGAAATTGTTACATGATCCAACTTCGAGACTTAAAAGTGATATTGATGAGTCTTTACAATCAGCGGTGGCTGAAAGTATTATTACCCAAAAACCCTTGTACCATTTGACAGTCCAGGACCCTTTACCACAATATCTATATTTGCTTCCTGAGATTCATAAAAATTCCTTGCAATCTCCAGGTAGGCCCCACTATCTCTGGAAATGGTTCACTAACAGAACTATTATCATCTTTTCTTACTATGTATCTTAAGCCATTGTTAAGAGTTAGAGCTCGCATTCAGGTCACAATGGAATTTTTAAATATTTCAGATATGCAGCTAGAACCAGGGTGGAACATGTGTACTGTAGACGCTACATCTTTGTATACAAGTATTCCACATTGGGTTGGCTTAGCTGCCTTGGAATATTGATTGCAAAAAAAACCTTATATAGCCTTGGTTTCAAGGCTCTATATTGTAATATTGACATTTTAGAATGTTGAATCCCACTTGTTCAACACGAAAATGTCGAACTCCAAGGTATTCGAACGATCAAATAACCGAATACTTTCCAACAGAAATAAATCGGTTGGCTGCTCTGCTACACCTGCCCTTTCCCTGACTGTAGTGCGGTGTCGAAGTTAGAATATTTAGTTAGGGGGGTTGTAGGGGGGATATCCCCCCCCCAAAATATCTTTGTTTTTCAGTGGTGGTGTTTGGCCAACCGATTTCTTTCCGTTGGAAAGAAATCAGTTATTTGGCCGTTCGGAAACCTTGGAGTTTGACATTTTCGTGTCGAACAAGTGGGATTCGACATTTTCGGATGTCGATATTATAATATAGACCCGGTTTCAATACCTTTGTTTAACAGAACATGTTCTTACCAAAAATGTTTTATTTCAATGGCGATTGTTTTCTACAATTTAAAGGCACAGCTATGGGTGCATCTTTTGCACCCATTTATGCTGATCTTTTCATAATCTGTTTTTGGATGAGATAGAAATTTGGCACAGAAGCTTGAATGACTGCTGGATGGTCTGAAGTCAGATGCTGAATATTTGCAAGAATGTGCCCAATATTTAAATGAAAATGAGTGGGGCATCCAGTTTACAGTTCATTGTGATTCTAAACTTCTCTTTTTTGGATGTCCTGGTGAATCGACAACAGGATGGTACGTTGGACACTTCGGTCTATCGTAAGCAATCACATTCTAACACTTTACTCCATGCCTCCAGCTGTCATCCAAAAGACATCATCCGTAATATTCCAAAATCACAATTTATGAGGGTGCACAGAATTTATTCCACTCAGGAGGGATATCTTTCACAACAGCAGGAACTTATTTAATAGGCTTTAGGAACGGGATATACCAGATCCCATGTTATTCAGATCGGCAATGAAGTTAAATCTTTGGATAGAACAGATTTGAGATATCAACCTAAAAATACTAAAATGGGTGATAATATTAGACTACTAGTTATGGCTGCCACACTTTCAGGTTTATGGATCTTATTCAGAAAGACTGGGGCAATTTATCGGCGGGATGATCAACTCAGTAATATTTTGGGTTCTACATGTCAGTTTTATTTTACGAGAGGCAAAACATTAGGGGGTCTTTTTAATCATTACAAACATAAAACCTCATTTGTCCACACAACTCAGGCCACATTGGAAGGAGGTATACTGCTGGGTTGCTTTCCATGTGGCTATTGTACTTTTTGTAGGTTTATAGTACAGATTGGGTCACTTATTTGGCTACAAGTTCGTGTTCAGCGTTTTATATAGGCCAGACATCTAGATCCATTAGATTACATATCTCCAAAAATTTCAGTAACATCAGAAACAAATGTCAAACTAATACTCTATACAAACATATTAAACATCCCATGGCACAATTTAAATTCACTGTTATTAAGTTTTGGGTAACAGGATTTCAAAAGCTGGCTGGCATAACATTTTAAACAAAAAGGAAAAGACTTGGATTGCCAAATTAGGGGGTCTTTTTAACCCTGGATTGAATGAACATCTTTAAGGATGGTTAATTGACTAATTGGATGGGTGGACCTGGTTTATAACTAGGTTCAGACTTTTTCTATATAATGCATTTACTTTTGGTTATTTTGTTAGAACGCACTGAGAAAGGCTTTTGTCCGAAACCGGTCTCGTTCTATGCATTTGAACTTTTAAATCTTTTCAACCTCCCACTGTAGTGCTGGCCGTTTTGGATTTGACGATTTATTGTTGGACCGTTGTACTTGCTGTACGAGCGGAAGTCTTTGGTTGCTACCAAAAGCAATAGACAAATGCGGCAATTGCTGAGAGGCATCTTCTTTCCACATTTTTCACACTTCTTGATGCTGAAGGGCTTCCCTTCCTGTTTTTAAGACCTATCTAAAGAAGGAAATTCCTCAGATGAGGAAGAGAACATACACACGAGGCTTAGAAACAAGTCCTCCAATTTAAACGGACAGAAAAGCCTTTTTTTTTTTTTTTAAATAGTTAGAAAGGGAACAGAACATTCTCCAACTAAAAAAGATGCATATTAAATAGCACAAAGTAAGACTTCGCCTCACCCCCAAACTCTGTTCAGTCTCAGCCCATACATGCGTTTTGTAACAAGAAGATGGAGAGCAGCTACAGTTACAGGATACAAGACTCTGTATAAGAGAGGAACTTCCAGACAGTTACAGACCTGCACGTCTGACCAGCCTCATATGCAAAGCCATGGAAATATGGAAGTAATCGGGACATAGAGAATAGTCAAACACTGGACCTGTGTCAGTTTGGATTCATCAACGGCAGGCCATGCCTACTCAACCTGATGGATTTTTTTTGAAAAGGTCACCAAACCAGTGGATAAATGCAAAATGGTACACACCACATACCTCGGCCTGGCCAAAGCATTTGACACAATTACTCATTCTGGTATAGTAGAAACACAAAATGGGAATAAACCCAAATGTCGCCCGCTGGCTTGCCAGCTGACTCACAGACAGGATGCAGATAATCAAATAAGGGAAGTTTCCTTCACAAAAGACATCAGTCACCAGTAAAGCTCCCCATGGCTCTGTGCTGGGACCTCTGCTGTTTGGCATCTACTTTACTGAAGTAAAAGTCAACTCCAAAAGGCTCTGGCTACTAAGTTTACAGATGACTACAAACTAGGAGCAGTCACTGAATCCCAAATGACTTGGCTATCCTAGAGGAAGTTATGTTTTAAATAACTGGTGCCAAAATCATGGACTGAAACCAAATGCCAAAGTGCATTATTGTATCCTTTGGGAAGTGATCTACCCCAGGGAACCACCACAAAACGCCTTTAAGAGTTGACCCAGTAATTCAGGATTTAGGAACTTATACGGACAGTGACCTAACTTGACCAACATGCGCCTGTTATTGTAAGAAAGTCGTTCTGTATTGCACAGTTTACAAACAAAGTGATTGTGTCTAGATGTAAGGATGTTTTGTCCCCTTTACTCAGTCTTCATTAAGCCAATCATTGAATATAATGCCCCCTTTAGCTTGCATCTAGCCAGACATATGCGACAACTGGAACACTCAGATACCTTACTAAAAGGATACAAGACCTAAACATGACCTTGATGGGCTGACTCAAAGCCCTGTCACTACACTTGGTAACCTACAGAATGTCAAGAGGTGACCTGTGTCTGGCATACAAGGCATCCTCCAACCCATTACCGATGGATTTACTGCACATCAGCAAGTCAAATGGCATCAGAAATGCTCTATCTAGGAATCTAAACCTCTTCCGCAACATCAACAGAATGGTTTGGAGAGGGAGGTACATCTCTCAGAGGATGCAGCTGCTGTGGAACAGACTCCCCATCCACATAAAACAAAGTACATCCCTACTGGCTGGAAATTTTATTCCGTAAATACTTTGCATTATCCAACCTCCGTGTTACTGGAGCTGGTTAATTTTTATTTTACTTTTTGTTTTTTTGGTATTACTGGTTCATTTCATCTGCTTGAGCTGCCCTTTGTTTCTTAACCAGAAATTAACAGTTAAACTTTAAAACTATTTCAATAACTCTAAAACTCGGTCTTTACAAAGCTACATGAAAAATTAGTTCATATAATAAAAATCATTTAAAGAATAAAACATTGAATTAACTCAACACTAAAATTATAATACTGCATATATTATACTTTACTACCAAATGGTATACTTATTAGATAATTTGATCACAGGTAATAAACGGTCAGCATCTTGTAATAGTAAACCTTTTATTTCATTATTATACATGAAACACACATTTACCTACTAAACTGCTTAAAGTATAAGGGGAGAAGAGAAAAAAAATAGAAAGAAAAAGGGGTGACCAGAAGAGGAAAGATGTAAAATAAGAGACATATCACTAGACACTATAATTATAAAGAATATAATACATAGACACATTGAAATACTTTCCCCTTCATGCTGACGGTAATGATGTTTTACTATTTAATGCTGTTGAACTAGTAAATAAACAAAAGAATACATCTCTGATAGAAAAATGAAGAGTTACATACTTGACCACAACACTGGATCCAAGTAACAGCCTTCCATTTGTCTCTATTTTTGATATTCGAATCCAATTAAATTGGACAGCTGGCAAGCTTTGAAATTCAATCTCAGAGGCTCTGCCTCCACTCCCACCCTGACCCAAATACCTAAAGCTGCAAAAATAGTGTTTGCCCCAGATAAATATCCAAGTCATTATAAAAGGCTAATCGTAAAGCTCACGTGCAATGACAAAATCAAAGCAGCCCATCTTTTCTCAAAATGCATTTCCTCAAAATTGCTTACCTTAGCTCTCTTTTGGTTAAATTTACATTCTTAATTTTCTTTTTATGGAAGATCTCTTCCAAAAAATGACCTGTGCAGCCGTAACATGCTCCACCTTCACTGATTACTCTGCAGGAAGTTTTGCTTCCTTGCTGATGTACTAATATCACATTGGGGTCAGCAGAGTCCTTTGTCTTGTCAGAGCAAAAAAACTTGCTGCACTTCATGTTGGAAGGAGAGACGAAGAGATCGCAGCAAGGCAGACCCCACTTTAGAAAAATCTGTTACACTATTGAAGGAGTCACACCACTCATAAGGTAGACCTGCTGGGCCTGTCTGCTAGAATGTTGGACCTCCCTGGAATGTGCATTTCCACCAGAAAATGGCTGGTGGAGATCGCCCACTCCCACAATCTCATGACTTCAAGACAAAGGGGATAAGACCTGGTTCCCCCCCGTTTGTTGATGTACCAGACTACCAACATGTCTGTCTGGATGGCAATCGTCCCTGGGGATAATGGGCATGAAGAGCTTGCAATGCCAACAGCACCGTCCTCATCTCCAGGACACTGATACACAACTGAGTCTCCTGGGAAGACCACGTGCCTTGGACTGTCCTTCCCAAGCAAAGCCCCACCACCACCCAAGTAGGGAGGTGTCTGTGGTCACCGTGGTCAGCAGGGAAAGAATAAACTGATGACCCCAAAGAAGGTCCAGGGATTGAACCCACCAGAGGAGAGAATCCCTGCAGGCTCGAGATAGATGCACAGGATGGGACAACGATAGATCTAGAAATGACCACTGGAATGCTAGAGTCCACTGGAGTACCCTCGTGTAACCGAGCTGCGAGTACGAGGGTGATCGTGGCCACCACGGATCCCAACGCAAGCAAGACAAATTCCACTGGGGAAGTCTGAGCTTGAAGGATGCACAAGACATGATGTTTGAGGGACTGAAGTCTGTCTGGCGTCAAAAAGACCTTGGTCTGAATGGTGTCTAACAGAGTTCCAATAAAATCCAGAACTTGAACCAGTTCTAAAAGAGATTTGTTGAGATTTATGGAGATGTCCAGGTGGTGGGCGGTCTGGATGAGGAAATCCCTGGCTTGGCAGAGTCTATGCCTGGAGGGAGCAGAAAGGAGACAATTGTCCAGGTAAGAAAGACCTGGAAGCCTTGCAGCTGCAGGTGAGGTGCTACCACCACCATTACTTTGGTGAACACCCTGGGGGCTGTGGTGTGACCAAAGGGCAGAGCTCTGAACTGGTAATGACTGGTCCCCAGCTGGAAGTCGAAAAAGCTCAGAGTGTGTTTCTGTCCATTTTGATGTGATAACATGCACCTTGAAGGTCTACTGAGCACTTCCAATCATTCTCCTGCAGGAAGGGCAGGATAGATTGGAATGTGACCATCCGGAATTTAGTCTTGGCAACAGACAGGTTCAGGGTTGAAAAATCCAGAATTGGTCTCAAGTCCCCCCATTTTCTTTGGCACTAAAAAGAACCTGGAATGGATGCCTAATCTGGACTGGTCTGGGGGGACGGGGCTGGATGACGTTTTTCAAACAGCTTGGAAATTTCCACTGTTGCATCCTCCCTTAGCACAAGTGGGAATTCCAGGAGGTGTTTGAGAAGGGAGAGGTGTTTGAGTGAAGGGAACTGAATATCCTCTGGATATAATTTGCAACACCCAACGATCATCTGTTATAGAGTCCCAGTCTGTTAGGTATAGCAAGAGTCGACCCCAGACTACCTCCAGAGACAAGCAGCCAGGCAACCCTTCGCTTGATTCCTGGAAAAGGTTCGTTGAGGAGTTGAAAAGCAGATTCTGATGGCAGACAAGGTCTTCCCATCCTTCTTGCTCTGGACCACAGTGGACAGTCGTACGGGGCGTTTGTAAAAGATGCCTTAAAGGGCCCCGAAAAAGCACAAAGTCGAAGCCAGGCATGACGTCTGATGGCAACGCCTTTGGCCACACTAGCTGCACCTTCAGTGGCATAAGATAGGAGACTCATAGAAGTGTTGGAGATGGAGGTGAGGGTGGCCATCCTGGAGGAAAGAAACCTTTTCCTCTGCCGACACAGAACCTGGGGCAGATCCAGTGATCTCCTTAACCAGGTCATGCTGCAGCATGAAGACATGTGGCATGTAGTTCAGCGTACGTACAGAGAACGTTGCTGAAGCGTAAACCTCCCAAAACTGCCCATTGTCCTAAACTCTCGATCCACTGGATGGACTGCGAAGCTCTCCTGCGCTAGCTCCTCCTTGGTGGCTGCTGTCACCACCAGGGCATCAACAGGGGATCCCTTAGACCAGTGTGGTTTATCTGAAGGGGTATGGAGGATCTTATTGGGGTGTTTGATAAGCTCCACAGTGTCGGGCTCCTTCCACGCCAGAGATATAAGATCTACCAGGGTATCCACGGCAGGGGACACCCCGAATGTAGAGGGTACTACATCAAATGCCTCTATGAACACGGACTCATCGGGGTTGGGTTTTTGGGCAAACCACCCCCGCACTGACTAAGGATCTCCATGATGTCTCCAGAGTCCAGAGCTAGGAGCTGGGCAAGATTTTGCCAGAGGCTCAGCCGAGGAAGAGCTGGGACTGCTTCCTCGGCCTATCCCGGTCCCTGTGTTTGTGCTTCTCTCCATCCCTGGTCCGCCTGGCGGGATGTTGAATCCCACAGGCCGGGAGGAGGAAGCCACAGAAGCAGCTTGGGCCTCCGCAGTAGGAGGAGGAAGGAGGCCCTTAAGGATCAGCTTATTCCTCCGATGTGCGGCACCTCTAAGCAAACTATGCAGGGTGTGGCCATCCACAGGGAGAAGCTTCTGGTCACACTCCACTTCCTGAACCCTGGTTTGGGTGTCACAGCCATATAAAATGGAGAGAACAGACACACAGACACAGAGACAGAGAGAGACAGAGGGACACAGAGACAGAGACACACACACAGAGCCAGAGACACACACACACAGAGAGCCAGAGACACACACACACACAGAGCCAGAGACACACACACACACACACAGAGAGCCAGAGACACACACACACACAGAGAGCCAGAGACACACACACACACAGAGAGCCAGAGACACACACACACACAGAGAGCCAGAGACACACACACAGAGCCAGAGACACACACAGAGAGCCAGAGACACACACACACACACAGAGAGCCAGACACACACACACACACACACAGAGAGCCAGACACACACACACACAGAGAGCCAGACACACACACACACACAGAGAGCCAGACACACACACACACACAGAGAGCCAGACACACACACACACAGAGCCAGACACAGAGCCAGAGACACACACACACAGAGCCAGAGACACACACACACACACACACACAGAGACACACACACAGAGCCAGAGACACACACACACACACACACAGAGCCAGAGACACACACAGA